>NW_016690311.1:140327-245149 GCF_001604755.1 Lepidothrix coronata | reverse complement strand
GATTGCCTGTGCAGTAATGGTATTCAACAAAATATGAAATGTCAAAATCCCCTTCTTTCTTATGTTTTTACTTCATGTATTTCAGCAAGGTAATTCTAGCAGAGTAATCTTTTTTTAAAGCTAAACATATGCTTCATTTACTGTTGTTAGCAGGTTTTGGAGTTTTAAATCTTACTTTTTATATTGAGAGGTGTTTACGTGTTGGTCTAGCATACAAAAGTTGTAGAGTACAGCGAAAATTAAAGAAGTTATTACATGTATGAGTCTAAAGCTATTAATGTGTATAATACTCAGTTTTAAGGAAAATAAGATTACTTTTAGGATCATTGAAGAGTTACTATGTTATGCATCAATTGGTTTTATGATAACACAGTTGTCCTAACTTATACCAGAGTTATGTTAAATTGTTATCAAAATTAGTAGTTAGTTGCTCCTAATAGCTTACAAGTGAGTTAAGATGATAATTAAATAAGATATCAGGGAAAACAATCTCCTTGAAGCTGAAGGATTTTGCTTTTTGATGAATTTGAGACCGTTGGTGCTGGAACATGTAGCTGAGGGAAAAAACTAAAAAGTGGCCCAGTTCAGTGCCACACACTCCTGAAATAACTGAATATCTGAAATAACTTTCTGAGGCTGAAATACAAGTACCCAAGGAAATAAGCTGATTTTACAGTTTCCTTGAACAGTGCTATTATCAGAAAATTCTTTCTACTTTAACCTCTTGTCAGGGCATTCCTCACCCCCTTCAGATTATTGTTGCAATTCCTCTCTGCTTGTGGGCAAGTTCTCACAGGATTTGCTTATTTGTTCCTGATTTGTTATCTGCTGAACCTCCAAATAATTGTTAACACTTTGACTTGAAAAACTTGACTTTTTAGGAGTCCAAGTCCTCAAAATACTTGGCTTTTCAACAAACAGTTGAAGTTTGTAGTTTTTTAATTCTGAGGAAAAGAAATCAAGAAGTAAAATAGGAGGCCAAGTATTTAATTTGTTTAAAACACTTTCACAACAGAAGAGAGTTGAAGTAGAAAATCCCAACACTCTTAATGATGTCTTTTTGCAGTTCAGTTGTCTCTGGCTGACACATGATTATTATGCATTTATAATCGATCACTGCTGGGTTTAGGTATTCAGTAACTCTTGATTATGAAAGAAATACATTCCTTATTAATGTTTCTTAATCACTAAGAAAATTAGTTTTCTGTAAACTAATGTTTCAGTAGGTCAAGAAAGGAGTCATCAAGCCCTAAAGAGTGGTAATTGCTTTGCTCGTGACACAGCGTTGTGTTGTTTTCAGTGTGTATAAAGTCTTAAAGGCTGGGAATTGGTGCTTTGGGAGTGCAAAAAGCAAAGATAGTTTCTGTTGAGTATGTAAGTTATAGGAATTTATTTGTTGGCTTCTGTGTTTGGGGGAAAAACTTGGTCATTGGTGTAGTTAATATGCATTATGTAAACACTTACTATAAAAATATCATCTCTGAAGGTTAATTTTCTTTGGGAAGAAGATCATAAACAAAATAGGTGGCACTCCTCTTCCAAGGCTGATGCTTTCACCTAAATGTTTTAACCTGTTAGGCATTATAAAGAGATGTTCAGTCATGAATGCTTGTGCAGAACAGTGCAGTGTGTGATGATCTCTATATTGTATTATAATGTTATTTCAGGTAAACTTTTCCAAATACATGGAAAAACATTGTTTTTCTATTTTGATAATAACCCGAGTATGTACTGCCAAAGAAAGAAATGTAAATTTAATTAACAGCATTGCTGCAGCCATTCTATTTGTTTGCAATTTTGCCTGCTGTTTCATGTAACAGTGCCATTATAGTGCATTTAAAATAGAAAATATAATTGCTAAAATGAGCTTTTGCTATACTAAATGGTAGAACAAAACTCTACCAGACCTGTCTGTCAAGCCAAGCTGCTGCTTAGTGTGTCTTTTTAGAAAACATGCTCCTTAACTTTGGAGTAATGTAGTAACTCCTTTTTGGATATTTAGCAATTGGGCTTGAAGGTGTTGGCACATGGGCAAATAATTATTTGTATGTCTGCTATTTCTGGATAAAAATTCTTCAATTGGGCATTGAGCTGTTTGAGGGATTTGCTGATGGTTTTGTGGCCTCAGTTGCCTGTTCTCGGGCCTTCTGTCATACTGGAAAGCATTAAGGAAAAGAGTGCCCCTTATAGGGTAAAGAATAACTACATGAAACACATTGGCTAAAGCCTTAAAGTGGTGTTACAATGTTTATTTAATGATTGCTGACAGTGTAGATAGTCCTATTTCTGTTAGAGGTGTTGTATCTGGTTTGAGTTATTTTTGGTACCTGTTTTCTATAAGATGGAATAAATTTAGGAGCATTATTTAAAGCTACCACAGTAGCTGTAACATGGTATTGTAATATTTGACTAATGCATTTGTCTGTATACAAGTGACAAAGGACTGTGCTGAGTGTTATTGTTGTTGTTTGCTGATGGAATTGTTATCAGAAGATTACAAGTTTTAACAAAGGCCAAAATATGAAGTTCCCCTGGAGCCTTCTTTGAAAAGAAAATCTTGAACAAATTTTTTTTTAATTTAAATAAATAAATTTTCATTTAAATAGTGAATCATTCTAAATGTGCTCTTCTTTACATGAAACCATCTTCCATTGCATTAGCTTCTGTAAGGAGGTCAAATGAAGTCTTAACAGTACACTGAATGGTCCACATGCAATATCTGTGTTAGCAACTGTTTGGGGGGCGGGAATTGGGGTACCCTATGGATTACAGACTTTTTTCTAGACCTTAAGTACGTTGGAAGTTGTGAAGGTTCAGTGGAACACCAGAGCTGTTGAAATACAACCTGTAATGAAGCAGCAACTTGTAGGCACACAATAAAGGAGAGAAAAATAGTTATTCTTCCTGGGAATATGAAACGAAGCAAACCAAACTGTGACCAAGTGCAGGCCTTGGTGACTTCAGAACCAGGAGAGCTGCTCCGAATTCAAGAGAGCAAGCTGTCTGAAAGGAGTGAGGTTCAGGTTCTGGAACTGCTTTTCAATTTTGTATTTTGGAGAACTTTTTATGCCATGAAATCCATTTCCCTTTGAGACAGCAGCATGCTTGGACTTCTAGCACTCAGCTAAGGATATGCCAACCATGATAGGTAGAAGAAGGAATGTTGCTGCATCTTCTCAAAATTTCCAATCCTCATAAATAGCTTTGGTGACCTCTTAAGATGTCTGCCAGTTACCTCATGCACTCCGGTTTCATCACTGACCTCACAGCTTTTGGAATTAAACACTTCCTATTGCAATCCTTTCTTGAAGGCAGATAAGAACCAGGGGGCTAAACGAGAAATTAAACAAAAAAAAGGTACAGTGAAATGTTTTAATATTTGCATTGAAGCTACACTGGAAATGAACTTTACAGCTCTGCAGTCAGGACTAGGTGCTGTGTTGAGAATTCTGGCAGACTGAGGAACTCCTCAAAGTTAATTGCAATGTATGTAGTTGCAGGTGATGAGAATCTGATGAGTTCTATAAATGCACAGTTTATAATCATTCTGTGTGTAGTTGAAGGAAGAGACATGCAATATATAGCCTTTTTTGTTATTTTTCTTGTGGTTTTTGATAGGTTGTGGAATGTATTTTCAGCTCACCTAAAGTCACTCAAATACCACTTATGAATTGACATTTTACTTGACAGTGAGGTGTGTTTTCAAAAAGGCATTATGTTCCAAAGTACTGTTTGAAATCCTGAGCTTGTTTCTATTTCTATAGTATATCCATCTAAGGATCTCTCAGCGTTTCATAAGCATTAATGAATTAAGCCTCACTGCAAGGCAGGTATTATCCCAATTTCACAGATTGCAGGGAGGTTAATTAACTTGCCCAGAGTCACTCACTGATCTGTGATGGAAATTGGTTTCTATTTAAAAGTGGATTTGCAGTCTCATGCCTTAACCATTAGGCTGTGCTTCCAAAATAATATTTGTGGTTGAAAATAATGTTTGGCTTATTATGAAGTTACAATAAGCTTTGTCTGTGCACTAAATAGAGTTGGAGTGACCAAATCACTTCAAGGTGTCGAGGTACTTTGCATGTTTTGAGTACAGGCAACAGAATGGAGTTGTGTTTGAGCTGGATTTAATCTAAAAGAAACTTAAACTGTGTGAACAGAGGCACAGACTTGGCATTAAGACTATTTTATATGATAGTTTATGTCAGAGGACCAATTAAAACTAATGTTCCTGATTGGTCTGAGTTTTTAATAGAAATATTATAATTTTACTTAATCTAGTTTAACAGAGAAAAATTATTTGAGAAGTGAGGGGAAAAGACATTTTTCAAATAACTTTAGGAGTCATTCAGTCATGTGACCTGTTCATTCCAATTATTTAAGTCGTATAACCACCACTTCTAATTTAAAAAAAATATAAAAAATTGTTTCCTGTTAAATGTTTTCACTCTCATTAATGAAAAATACAACTTCAGCTGGAGAAGCTTATTAGTAAAATTTTATTTCTGGGAGAATCCATCTCTCTGGTTTTGCTGGCTTGTTAGGAAAGAAAGTAATTTAGGAGAGAGGGCTTTATTTTTCTTGATTTATAGCCCTGTTTTCCCTGCTTCTTTACCCAGGTATGCAGATCTGGTAGTAAAAGTGATGATGCTCAGGGCTTATGAAACCTGCAACTTCTTCACACTCCCACTGTTGATTCTTTATGTATCCTTTGGCAGGCCATTTAAACTGCTTTTAATATAGTTTCTGGATTTGCAAAATTGGCATAGTACTTGTGAAATGCTTTGAAAGTTTGAAATATGTTATGATCAGGAAAGTATTAATTTTATGACGAAACCGTTAGAAGCTTTTGAAAGTGAAATAACCTTTATTTCAAATTTTAGATTTAATCTAATTAATCCCAGTTAAATGCAGTTCTGTTTAATGAATGAGACTGGAATTCATCATTCATTCTTTTAATTAACAGCACTTGACTTCATACACCAAAATCTCTGATTTGAAAACTGTTATTTCATTCAGGTAAAAAAAAAAATGGGGGATTTTGGGGCACACAGGTTTTTTTAAATGCCATGGAAGTTTCTCCTCATGACTGCTGATTACCAGTAATGCAACATCTGTGTTACGTTATGGCACAACGGGATCTTTTCTTTGAGCATTGCTGCTTTTAGGGTAATGCAATAATTCATAAGTGAGTGATAAATTTTTAAAAAGGAAAATAATTTAAACTGGTTTTGTACAGCTTCAAATGCAGTAAATTTTTAACATGTAAGTTAATACGTTCAGAAGACTGGGGGTTTTTTTCAGAACTAAGATGTTCAACGAACCACTTGGTACTTCCTCCTCCCTGTCTCTGCTTTCCCATACCTTGTTTTTGGTTGTAGGCCAGCGAGTATTTGTAGTTCATCAACTCTGTACTAGTTTCCTTAGATTTCTTTCTTTATTTTTTGTCCAAGCAATGAGAAAGCTTCTAAGACTGTTCTGAAGGCATTGGTCTACTTAGTGCTGACAGAGACAACTTCAAATCTCTCTCTTCTCTTGTATCTAATTTCTATAAGGGCACTGTGGCCTGTGAATGCAATATAATATAAATAATACAACATGCCAACCAGGAATAACAGTTTGATTTAATAAATGTTGCTCCAACACATTAGTCATTCATTGCATATAGTTACTCAGGGACTGAAAATAGGCACAGCTGTTAATATGGCTGGTGTTAAAGTTGAGATTTCTCAATAATGTATTTAATAGGTTACTTTTTCACCTTTCCTTCAAATTCCCCTCTCTTTGTGTTGAGCTGAAATTACCTCAATCAGAAGTGGCTTGGCTGGGAAATGTTTAGTCTTGCTGCCACTCAGACTTCTGAGAGAGTTTAGACTGGATCGTTCAGTTACACGGATGTAAAGTTAATAGCAGGTAAAAGCTTTCTGTGTTTGTCAGACTGTTCTTTGAACACAATGTGACTGCTGCTTGAGGCAAAGAACCACAATGAGAACTGGCTATATAGAAATACAAACTAAATTCCTAGTCAAACAATTCCTAAATTTCAAGTCTGTGCTGCGAGGAAGAACAGAGCGCCAGCCAAAGATTTGTCTAATTATATTTGTACTGTAACAAATAGAACAAAGGAGTTATAAATTTCACCAGAGCATTTAAGTTGGTAGTACTGGTAGTCTTGGTCATATGCTGCATTCTTGAAAACATCAATTTATGTCACTTTGGCTACTTTGTCAGAGGGACCGAATGATTTCAGCTGCACTTGCAAAGCTGTGTGCAGTTAATGCACTGGTAAAGAAACAGTGTCCTGCCAGGTAGAAAATTGTTCTGGGTGTTTCTTTATCCCATGGGCATGCTGAGAACAATATTAGCTGGAAGTAGCACCCAGCTTCCCTGTGGAATGGAAGTTCAGTCTCTTCACTTGGTTGATTTCTCAATAGAAATAAGTTTGACGTGGTATTCTCAGAAAAAGTAGATGCAACTGTCCAGGGAATATATAGCAAGGTAACACTCTGCTTCTGAGGGTAGGACAATGTTTATTGGTTGTTGTATTGTCTAATAATAGGGGTAGAATTGTTATGGTCAATATTTTCTCTTAATATTGTCTTCAAATATTTTGAACATTGAGGTGTTACTGTCTGTGCCCCCAAAACATAACATCATATCCCAGGTCATTTAGATGCTGTTGAGAATTTACTTCAGCTTTGTGTAGGTATGATTGAATGTTTCTTAAGGGTTGGAAATGAAGGGGTTTATTATTATTATTATCTTTTTAGGTAGATCTTGGTAACTTATTTCACTGTTTCTTTGTATTTGGTGGTCAAATACCATCAGTCCCAGTTTGCTGGGATTTATGGACTGACAGTTTGGGGCAGGGGGTTGGGAGTTTCCATCCTTCCTTGTGTTTGCTACAGCCCTTGGGGTTTTCAAAGGTATTTGAGCCTTTCTTCTTCATGTTAATGCCTTTTGATTGGTAAATAAGATCTACTAAAAGTAGTAATGTAGTTCCTCTGGGCTTGGGAAAAGTAATACCCAGTAGCGAGGGAGTGAGCATCAAAAGACTCTGTGGATTAATGCTGACTCTGAAAGTTTTGATCTTTTCTCCAGTTAATCTTGTTTCTAACCCATGGCTATGGCGTGTCCATAGCATAAGAATTCTTCCCTTCAAAATTTTCCCATATAATAAATGGGTTTGTTTTATTAATATTCAAATTTGTTGTAGTTAGTTCTGTCCGGTGCTTCAGAAATGGCTTTGTGACAGGAATTATAAAGATCTGCTAAAAAGAGGTCTTGACAATTGAAAATTCTGTGGGAAAACTGACTTTCTTTGGTCTTTTTAAGAATAACTAGGAAAACAGCCTAATTCATACTATAACTTAAGGGCAGAATGCAAGGCTGAAGGTGTGACTGCTCAAAGAATTGTTGAAGATACTAATTTATCAACAGGAAAAAATGTTGAGATTTTTTCACTGCCTTGCTTTGAGCATAATGTTTTACAGAAATCTATATTACAGGAGGCAGAGCATGTTACCAGCTGACTTAAGAAAAAAAAATGAAGTTGTAACAAAAGGGTTGTTTCTCTTTTTGTGTGTCTGGGTTCCCCCTTTCTTTTCTTCATGGTCCTTGCTTTCCCCTTTTCTATTGCACAATTCAAGCAAGTGCTTTAGTGAAATACTGTGAGATCTGAAGACAAAAAAGCATGAATTTAGAACTACATAATGAAAATCAGGGCTGAGAAACATCTCACTCCTATTTATGTTTATAGTTGGAGTATAAGAACTGAGTATGAGCAATAGAAAACTCGAAAGTAAAAATGAACACAAAAGATGCTGCTCCTGTGCTTTGGCAGCACATGTATCTGATGTGGGAGTTACTTTAATAAGAATGTGTTTCATGCTTAAAAGTGATGTTAAACACAAATGAAAACCTTTTCTAACTGTTATAACAACTATGTCCTTCAAATTAATGTTGGTTTATACCAGCTGTTACTGCCTCTGCAGAACAGCTCTCACAGTGCAAAGCCTCACCTGGATCAGGTTGAGTATGTGCATAAATCTTTGCAAGACTGGAGCTGTAGCATTTCATTAAATGCAAAATGGTAAACTTTTATAGTTCTACACTTAATGTTTTTGTAAACCAATCTATAATTTCATTATGGCAGGGGAAATTGTCTGAGTTTTATGATAAGCTGTCTAAACAATACCATTTTCTAAGTCTTTTTGAAGAAAGGAGGTAAAATAAATTTGGCTTTTTGCTAGTGCTGAAGTGAATTTTTATTTTTTTTTTTTAACAGAGCTGGGTGTATCCCTGCACTCCCTGTAGTCTGAGAATGTTTGTTTAATGAGGATCTTGTGTTTCTTGCTGTTTCTCTCTTGTACCTCTGGCTCGGGGGAGAAAGACATCAGCAGAGGGACAAAAAAAGCTTGTGTGCTTACAGGGTCTTGGTAAAAGACAGTAATTACATTATCCTATCACTGTTCTTTGTTTGCTATGTGCCTGTTTTGGTACTGTCATCTATCACGTCATGACTTTTGATCCATTTTCTTATATTTCTGCCCCTTTCAATGCACAATATTTAGCCCTGGAGTGCTGACTAATTTTCCTTGGCTCCCTTCATGTCCAGAAGGGGGAAAAGCTGGTGCAGTGTGTGACTTAGAGCACCTCCAGCAGCTCTGCTGCTTTTAGGGACTGTAAAGGGAGCTGTGCCTGAGTGAGGGCACACAGGTTGCTGACATAGTTTAATGTCTCAGATTTGATTTTTGTTAGAAAGCAAAGAACATGGGATTTTTAAGAGCAGGCTCAAAGTCTAAGTAGGTTTTATAATAAGGCAATGCTTGCTTTGTAAATAGTTTTTTTTCCAGTTAGAGACACTGCTTATAAACTGTGCTATGGGAGGTCACTGCCCAGATTTGCAGCATGTCCCAGCTTTGTGTTCACATAGTAGGCACGATACAACATTTTGCATATCTGAGAACGTCAGAACTTGTGACCTAGGCTTGAGTTTGGGCAGTTCAGAGAGGATTTGCTATGCTGGTGTCAAGTTATGGTGAAGGAGGTGAAGTTCACAGTGATTGGCTAAAAAACCCCCTCCCTCCCCAGTGATGCTTGGACTTCTCCTGAATATGATGGGGAGGGGGGGTTGATTTGGCTTTTCTTTTTCCTCTGAAGAGCAGCAGTAAATAGCAAAGCATGTCTCTCCAGTGATTGCTGAAGTTGTTGGTCTGAAGCAGATATGAAACTTCTCCAAACTTTAAATCAAATAACTGATGTTAATGGCCCTTCTTTTGATTGGCAGGAAATACTTTGATCTGTTGTAATGTGATTAAAAAACATAAGACTCAAAATGCTATTCTAAATTTTATGGATTCTTTGTGCAAGGAATGAATTGCTGGTGACAGAATATGCTAATTATTTATTTTGAGCAAAGAAAATTAATTGTTTTTGTGAAATTCTATTGGGACTAAATTTTACTTGAAGTTCTGGTACACGCAATTTTCTAAGACATATGTAAATGAACTCATTAGTGCACAGTCATATTGAAATCCTATTTTGGCCCTGGGATAATTTCTCTTTTCAAAGCACAACATGCCATTACTTATTCTTAAAAAAATTTTCTATTTCTTTAAATGTGTTATTATTTCTATTTCTTCTTTCCATCTTATATATGTAGCATCTAACATAAGGGAGATGTCTTCTTTCCCCTCCTTTATATTTTTAAATAGATGTTCAAACAGACTTCAAAGTTAATCTTGCAGTTAGGGCAGTGGAGAGAGGAGAGTAATCTATGGTGACAGGCAGAGGGACGAGGGTGGAAAGGGTACTCCTCAGATGCTGGTAGTATAGAATTTATGGACTTATCCCGGGGGAACTGCTTGGTATCTAAAGACAAGCAAGTATGTAAGTGCTTGCAGAATTGGCAGCTAAGTGCAAATAGAATATTTTATGTGGTGCTGCAAACATTTTGATAAATTTGCTCAAAATAAATCTGAGCTTCCTCCTGCCTTCATTTTAGGTTTTGTTGTTGCTAAAGTAAAATCTCAATGTACTTGGAAATTTGCACTTAGCATGTAATATATAAAGTTCCTTTCCTACACTTGTACTAATTCTTTTTCAGATATGGTTTTACAGAACTAGTTGTACAGAAATAGAAAAATGTGCTATTGCTATTACTATTGTAATAGTATTGGGTTGGTTTGTGGTTGGTTTTTGTATTGTTTGTTTGTTTTTTTTTGTTTGATTTGGTTTTGGTTTTTTTAAGAAAAATGTTGGAGAAAAGATGTCTGAGTAGGTTAAGAAGCCAAACTTGGTACAAATGATCTGCACAAACTGATTGTTTCACAGGAATTTCTGGTGCTGCAGTGCAGGGCATTGGATTTGCTTGGACAATATCTGTTAATGTTCTGGAGTGGATCTGCAGTAACAGATGAATGTCTTTAACAGAGGTGGGGTTTAATGTTTCAAGTGTTTATGTGTATATAAATTGGCTGTCTCTTCTTTCAGTTTTTTGTTTGCAGTTGTTCACTTTACCTCCTCTTTAGAACAGGATGAGTAGACAGAGCTGGTTCATGGAAGTAGTTCTGTCATCCTGATCTTACTACTGCTTTTGCTTAATTCTGTTAAATACAGTTGACTCTTTAAAGGCAACTTGATTAAAAAAACACTGGAATCAAAACTGGGAAATTGAAAATGGAATTCAGTTCCTGCTTGTGGTTCATGTTGCTTGTAACCTCTATGTGGAGGCCAAATTCAGCTGTTTCAGTGTCTTTTAATATGTTGTAATAGGTGTTTTAGAATAGTAATTTACTGCAGTAAAAATTAAATGAAAAGTACAGAGTGATTTTGTTTGTTTGTTTTGTTTTTAAAAATACAGCTTGGGTGGAGTGCTGGGAATGAAAGTGCTTTATAAGATGAAATATTCACATAAATGTTTGAATATTTCCCTTTGGCTTAAACCTTTTTATTTTGTTATTTGCAGTAGAAATGTGCTGCTGCTGGCAGTGATGATTCTGAACCATCCTTATCTCCCTCTTTGTTCCCAGCCTCACAGTGGAAAGTTTTGCAGCCCTTCCCATTTGGGCAGGGTGACCAGTTTGAAGGAGCAACTTTTTTAGTTCCATTTTGTACTTATCACTCTAGGCCTTGATTGCTTCTAGTGGTTTGATTGCTTCTAGCTCTCTTCAAGGACTTGCCTGTAATCTTTCAAAATTGGGCAAAAAAAGTTGTGTGTTAATATATTGAGGTGGCATATTGATAAATCAGGGCTGCCTTAGCAACCATTGTTGCTCGAGTGGTTTATATTTAAAAAATAGTCATTAAACCTCCAAGTAGCCCTTGGATAACTTAAAAACATTGGTGGAAGAAAAGTAAGTTGAATGAATTAACGACTTATTCAGTGTTACTGGACAGTTTTTGCTGTTGGAGTGCTCACCCAGTGTGACAACGCCCTGGGGGACTTTGCTCACCCTGGAACAAGGTGACACATTTCTTCCTCCTTGGTGTTCCTCCTCACTGCCTTGAGATGTGTCTTCATGTGATGAGGGGCAGAAACAGCATCACAGAATGGTTTGGGTCAGAAGGGACCCCAAGGATCATCTTGTTCCAACTCCCTGCCATGGGCAGGGACACCTTGCACAAAACCAGGTTGCTCAGAGCCCCATCCAGCCTTCCAGGGATGGGGCACCCACAACTTCTCTGAGCAGCCTGTCCCAGCGCCTCACCACCTTCACAGTACTGAGGCCCTGGGACACCTTGCCTAGAGAAAGGAGTTGGGTATTCTCCTGGGTCTTCAAAAAGTGTGTTTATTAACAGACTGAGGGAAGAGGAAATACAAGATAGAGATAAAATTCACAATATATTTTGTTTTAGGATTTTTCTATGGATTTTTAAAACGTTTTCCTGGTTTACAGACATTTCACTTACTGCTTAAGAGGCGAGGGATGATGTACTTTGCATCAAGGAATGCTATACTTTTAATGTAATGGGAATCAGTTTATAGTAAAGCTTTTTTTCCCCACAGGAGAGTTCTTAGCTTTCAACAAACTTGTACTTAAATGCTGACTTTTTTATAGTACGATTAGGTTAAACTGCTTAAAATGAGGTTTGAAAATAACATTTTTGTTTCTTAATACCTGTCATGGTTTAACCCCGGCTGGGAACTTCTTTCCCCCCAGTGGGGAGAAGAATCAATCAGAGAGAAAACACAAAATGTATGGGTTGAGGTAAAAGTGATTTAATAATTGAAACAAACAAAAAATAATGACGATAATAACAATAATAATAATAATAGTGATGAAAAGGGGAGAGAGCAAGGACTACAATCAAAGAGAAACAGAAGATGCACAGTACAATTGCTCAGCACCCACTGAACGATGCCCAGCCCGTCCCTGAGCATTGGCAGCTCTGTTTATCTACCAAGATGAGGTGGTTTGTGTTTTTCTCTCAAAAGCAGAGGAGCACCTTTGAGTATGAAGTTTATGAAGGAGCGACAATAGATTAAAATGTATGCTAGGGCATTTGGTGTGTAGAATTTCTAAACCTGTATCACATCTAAAAACTATTCTCAGTGCTAAATTATTTGCATTTTAGATTCTCTTATGTGGCCATTATACTCTGTTTTAGAGTTACCTGCATTTATTGATTTGGGACATATGCCAGTCCCTAATTGTTTCTTTCAAACAGCATTTGTTCCGAGATCTGACTCCAGTCTACAAATTCTTACCCTTCAGGCTGTACTGTCCTTTGCCATATTCAGACAATCTCTTTGAGCAGTTGGAGGGGCTGTGGACTTCATCAGTCCTAGTCTTTGTCTTGCCAAATTGTCTTTCATACTTAAAGCAGTTTGAAACTAATTTTCAGTTGCTAGTTGGTGTATTTTTTTTTTTTTTACATCTTAGTCTGCGTAGTTACATCGTGACTTACGTGTTTTAAAACTTCAGTATCTAAGCCAGATGGAAGCGTTCTGTGCCTCACTTTACATCTGAATCCTCTTGTGTACTGTTTTCTTTCTGAAGTCGAGCAGCCCCTCACCCTTTTGGGCAGATTTGTGCAGCTCTTTTCCCTGCAGGAACTTTGTTACGTTTTATGCTGGTTACTTATTTTCACATCATGGTGCCCTCAGCCTGCAAACTAAACAAACTGCTATTCCCCAACCCCTCAGATTTCTTTCATTGCAGCTCAGGCTTTTCTGTTTTTGTTCTTCTTTCATGCCATTGTTTGCAAACAGTTATTTTGCAAATAGTTAGAGAGGAGAAGGTCTGCTTACTTCATTTATATATACATGTTATATATGTATATGGTTTATTAGAAGAACATTTCTAGATAACTTGTAGAAATCTGGTTTGTGTTATGCACATACTTTTGATCAAATAATTTTTGGTTTGATCAAATAATTTTGGCTTGTTTAGTGAGTCAGGACCCTCCTTGTTCAGACAGGTTTTTCAACCATTGCCTTGAGAATACACACATAGCTAAAGTAGAGCACTTGCACATATTGATGGTAGACACTGTTCAAGTTGTACTTTCCTCTCTGTTTACTGCCACAGGTAAACATTGGGACTACTGGTCATGGAAGGTTTTTAGGATGGTGGTTCATTCCTCTCTCCCCTATTATAATTTTGATAAAATTTTTCCCAAAAGGCTTTAACTCAAATGCAGAGAAATTTCTTCTTTGGTTTAATCTAACCTGGATTCTAGAATACAGTTCTCTAACTGAATGTGACAGACAGTTATTTGAAAATTAAGATTATTTCTAGTCTTTAAAGTATTCCTGGAGCTGCAAATATCACAGTGGTACTGAAGAATAAAGGAAAGGTTGGAGTGAAAATAGTCAATTAAAGTTCAGCAAATATGAGCTCAGTTCCTGACTCCTGCTCCTTACTGACTTTCTGCTCAACCCTGGTAAAATCATTTTGGTTTTGACCAGTATTTCGAGGATTTTGTTCCTTATTCATACTGACTTAGAATGTAAAAGGAATTTAGATGTGGAATTACATTACTTAGAAAAACCTTGCCTTTCATTTTTTGCTGCCATCTGAGAGATAGATGATGATAACTCCATTCCTTTATCTCCTTAATTTACTTTATCTTCACCAAACAGGGGACCTGTGCTCCTGCACATGAACAACCGCCCTCCCAGACATTCTGAGAGTTCCAGAATAGGGAACTCGCTCATGGAAGTGCACTGTGCTGTGTTAGAGTCTTTCAGTTCTTGAAAACTGCAAGTGAAAGGGGCTTTTTTTCAAATGCATTTGTACAGATGTATAGTAAAAGTTGTTAGTGTGGCAGCAAATTTCTTAGCCAAGCTCTTGTTCAACCTCTAAGAAAACCCCAAAACAATGTAATACAAGTTTTGTGGATTTGAACTATTTATGCAAAATGTTCTGGAAAGTGTAGTCTCTGCATGAAAAATTTCAAGGAGGAATATTTTGTTTTAGCTCCTCAGTAGAAAATTAAACCAACAAAATACAAAGCAGCAAGAGGAACTCCAATTGCCTGCATGCAAAAAGTACAAGAAGAGTTTTATAAGGATTTGGTTGTCTTAAATGTCTTGTCAAGGAGCTGGCCAGAATTGGATTTCAGTCGAAGTTAATGGCAGAACTGATAATAAGAGCTGTCAGCAAGGAGCAGTAGGAGTAACTCTGATTTCTTGGCATGTCAAGAATTCCAGGAAGTGCTGTGTTTCTCTGAGACACAGTGACTCCCACAGTCATGTGGAAATGTATTTGGTGTCTTCAGAAGACTAATAGGTTCAAATCAAACTGCTCCTGTATGGTGCATAAATAATGGAGACCGGAATAGCCAGTTGGTTGTGCCAACTGGAGCAGTCCAACCTCCAGCCCTCGCCTGCCCGTCAGCCTGGGCTGTTCTCTTGGAAAAGATGCCTTCCCAGCTGCTTTCTTTTTAAGGCAAAATAGATCTGTGCTTTGCTTGTTGACAGCTATGAAATCACTTTTAGTTATTTTTCAATGTAAAAGGTATTAAAGTTAGATAAGAGATATAAAGGTTTTAATAATAGGTAAAGAGATTTAAAACACCGAGGTTTTAGCTACAGAATAAGCAGGAGTCTTATTTGTGGTGATGCAAAAGAACTTTATATTTCTTACACTGACTTTCTTAGGAAAGCTGCAGTTTAGGTTGTGGCTGCTGTCTAGATCATGTTTGTGCAAGAATTAGAAATGCTGCTGGATAATGCTAAAGCTCTTTGGTGAAAAGCCTGAAAACCTTCTAGGGGATTTCAACATGGGAACCTGTCTAATGGGATCAGGTAATAGTATTATTGCAGTACTTCTAAGAATTGTATATTAGTAAAATTATTAGAAAACATGCATTTATTTAATCTAGTTTGAAATTCTGAAATACCATACATGTCACAAAAAACTTGAAGGTTAGAAAGGTTTTCTTGTGGGGGGTGAACAGCACAAGGTTCTGCTGAATTACTGAGTGTGTAGATTGCCTCCCTCTCTCCCCCCTTTGCTGTTATATACAATGGACAGTTAAACAAGTTGCAGTGGCTGTGCAGCTTTGCTGCCTGATTCATTGTGCATTTAATTTCATCCACTAAAGGTGACCTTTTTGTATTTCACTACAGGGACTCAAACTTTGCTGGCTCCGATTACCCAGGTTTATGTTGGAACTTCCCATGGTAAAAAGGGCATGATAATTGTACCCACGTGCCATTACATGGCCTGGCTTTTGAGTGTTTATTTACCTGACTTGACACAATTTTAATTTCCTCATCAGAGTTGTTGGCTAAATATTTATCCCAACCATGTCCTTACCCATGCTCACTATGTGCAAGCTACTTAAATTATCAGCTGCTTTAGCAAAAACCTCTTGGACTGTTAGTTGTTGAGGACAGAGGCTAGTGAGTCAGTGTTGGGCTCCTGGTGTGTCTCTTTGTGTCTCTGATCTACAGAGGAATTTGTTATAAATATACATATGTATCTATATATACACTCATAGCTTTGAAGATATAAAGGGAAACCTATTCTAGGAGGAATAGAGGAGTTATGGAATAGAGGAATTATGACTTGCAGGAGACTTTTTGTTTTGAGTACTTTTTTTGGAATGGAGTGGTGGTCATAGCTGGAGTGGTGGTCGTAGTTGTTTTTGGCCAGTCAAGTGTCTTTTGGAAAAGCTGGAAACTGATTCCTTCAGAATTTTTCCCAAGGGATGGAAATTAAATAATTCCTCAGACAAAGAGGACAAGGTTTCCACCTCTCATACCTAAGGATGTAAGAAAAAAAAGAACAACTGATAAGCCTTTCACCTGTACAGATCATCTCCTGTCTAGTTGTAGGTTTTCTTTCTCCTTCCTGGGAGTCACAGGTCTTAAGTCAGCTTTGTTGGAAAGTCTTAATCAGTAAAACTCTGAGTTACTTTTCCTCAGTATTTAAATTCCAAAAGTAAATCTAGGCAGTTACTGTGAAATACTGATTTTTTTAGTCTGCCTCTTCTTAATTTCTAAGTAAGATGTCTTAGAATAGCAGTAAATTTTTCTCTGTCTTCATCTCCAATTTAATGCTAGAATTCAATCTAATTGACATATTTCAATTTTCCAATAGAAGTTTGGCTCTAATTTGATGTTCAGACACAGGTTGAATCTTGTGTCTTTGCATATTAATAAGTATTCTAGAAAGGTATCTGATTTTCACAGCAATAAATTTTAACTACTTTTGTTTGTACAGCATTAAAAAACATCTGGTGTTATCAAAACTCAGACAAAATGAAATTGCTGGAGAGAAGACTTAAATAAAAACATATTTGTGTGTTTGTGTGATAATAGTAAGACCTCTACATTTTGGTATTATATTAACTTTGAGTAGCTGCTTTTGCTTACACAGTGATTTGGTAATGTAGCTTTTTTGGTTTGTTGCAAATAGACACCTCCAAGTGAAAAAGTGCAGTGTAAAAGCTGCTTTCTTCAAAGTTGTGGAGAACTCGCCTTGTTTTTGTAGCTGTGATACTTCAGTTTGTCTTGCCAAGAATACCCAAGCAGCATAATAGTTAACTGCATAAAGGTGCTTTTGAAAATGCCACAGATAAAATTTTGGAAAGCTGCTGTGTGTGTTTGTACCTGAGCAATCCACCTGTAGGAAAAGGAACAGTTATTCTCCTGAGCTTAAAATTTTGTTCACACTTCCACGTGCACCAGATTTATAGTATTAGCTCTTCATTAATACAGAGCTTCTCTGGGTGAGCTCACCTCTGTTAATCTGGTTTGTACCTCTATTTAACTTTTTAAATACGTAGTAATATTTAAAGCAGCAGTGAATAGAACATCGTCTAATTTCGAGGACTATTCATGATGTGTGCCTGATCCTCAGCCTGTAGAGTACAACTGATTCTTTTTCTTCTCCCCTGTGAAGAATGAGGATTATAGTGCAAATTCAGATGAAAAGCAGGGTGGTTGTAAATCAGGCTTAATCTTCTCCTTGGAATCCACCTGAACTAAGGAACGGAAATGGTAAGGACTGGAAGTGACCCTGAGGGACAGAAGTAAAGGACAGCAGTCTGGAGCCACACACCTCTGCATAATGGCACTTGCTCATGGTAGTTCTTGCAAACAATCGTTGCACCTTTTCAGAGCAGCAGTGTCTTCAAATCTTCCTGTTAGGGGCAGTAGAGTTAGGAAGGCTCAAGAGCACAGTGAAATGGTGTCAGTATTTGCAGGGGAGTAACCTGTGCCATCTGCAGTCAGCTCCTCCTCTTTCTCCTTCCCATTTCCTTTCCCTCCTCCTCTGTCTCCTCCCTGAAGTTTCAGAGAAGCCTGTACAATTATTCAGTCCTTGTGTTCCTATGTTGCATTGTAAAGCATAGTCACATTAGTTCATGTTCTGTATTTCCAAATGAATGCCTTTAGAGCTTCTTAAATGCTTCAGTGAGGTGGAATTGCATTTATCCAGAAACAAGCCCGTGGAAACATGGCAAAAAGCAGGTGTAAAAGCTGAATCTTTTCCAAAGACGTTAGTCTTTCTGTCCAGTCTGATTGAAAAAGAAGCAGGTTGGACAAACTCTTATCCCTGTCTCACTATTCCCTTAAATCTGAAATTCTTGTAGACTATGGTAATGTCTTAAATAACAATTAAATAACAATTAACACCTCTTGATAACTCTCTGCAGAGTTGCTTTTTTCAGATCGGAGTAGTGCTGCTCACCACAGACACTTGTCTTTTGTAGAAAACTAATTTTTGGGCTGTTTGAGCAACAAGGAGCAGAATAAGAGAGATCTCAGACTTTTTCTTTTGGGCACGTTGCTGTTTGGCTTCCAGAGTTCCTGAGCTCAGTCAGGAGTTGGGGTGCTCTGAAGCTGGTGCCTTGTCCACTGGCTGGGGGGGTGGATGACAGGCTGGCCTGCTTGAATTCCACTGGGAGAAAATGGTGATAGAAGGCAGCCAATTCTTGTTTCCAGTGAAATCCTCCTGCCTCCTCCTCCAGCCCCAAGTGGAACAGCTTTGGGAAGCAAACCTCGCTCACGACTTCCAGACCTGGCTCCCCAGCTCACAAGCTTGTTTTCTGCTCTCTTGGGATTAAACTCATAATTGCTTTTTGGCCTTTTAAAGTTTTTTCTCTGACACCTCCACAAAGCTGAGGTGGGGTCAGGGGGGGTTAAATCAGTGAAATGCCCCAGGCATTGCAAAAACATTTCTACCACTTAAAGCTTGATTATTTTCCAAGAGTGACTTCTAACATAGGCCTTTAGAAGTGATGCAGGGACTTGGTAAACAGCTGCTGCTGTTTCAGCTGCCATGAGGATTTTAAGGATCTTAAGTGCTTATACCATTTAGCCAAAGAAAGGTGATTGAGCATATTAAAATAAAAGTTACCATCAGCAAATTTCACTACTTCAGAGCTACTCTCAGAGCCCAGCTAGTAACTTATTGGGCTAAGTTTCTGCACAACAGAAACAAAGCAGCTGCTTTCTTTGTGGAGGTGAACGTGCTCAGGACTGTTTAGGCAATTGGTCTCCTTCTGGAAAAAGCATCTGTGCCCTTTACAAAAATATGTGGAAAAACAAAGGAAGATGGTAATTTTCAGAAGAAAATACAAATAGTAATTTTCATTACTTATGTATTTCAAAATTTATAATAAGATAGTATTCCATAGAACTTCTTTCTTTACAGGAATGAAGATCTAAAACTTTACTATGGATACAACTTCTGCTAAAAGCATTTCGTTCAAGGAGGTCTTCGTGGCTTTAGTTGAGGATTTAAATTAACATTCCTTACCTATTGTTGCTGCTAAATTACATTTCATTTTGGCAGTTGACCATCACGTCACTCTTTCAGGGACTATTTTCTTCTTAGAGTGAGTGTGACATAAGGAAAATGGTTTATCTGTGAATATTATTCCATATAGATTTTTTGTTCTTACAAATATGCTTTAAGAGGCTTCAAGATTCCTGGGAAGAGTGCTTTTTTCATTCTCTTGACATTATTTTCACTGTGAAAGTTGTGAAGTGTTGAAAGCATAGATTTTCCTTGATTAATGTAGCCTTTGAGATTCTCAGCTTCTTGGCAGCATGTCCCTAAAGATTCTTTTCTTTTTCTGTTTTTTTGTCCCCCTCCAAGATCCAGAGGAGTAAACAGGTATCTGCCTCATAGAGAAAAGAGATGCTTGAACATAGCAAAGGGAATTAGTCTTATTCCTAGCTTTAAAACTTTAGTTGTTCCTGAGGTATTCTAATTTTACAGATAAAAGGCATACTGGATCTGTGAAGAGAATGTGACATAATAACTGAAACTTGATTTAGTGTAGCAACAATTGAGCCTCTCTTTACTCACCCTTGATTCCAAATTGTTGTCTGTAGGCCTTGGCATTTAGAAGGGCTTTAATAGATGAACCAAACCCCACCAATTCAAAACCATGCTTGTTGAAAAACCCAGTATCTACTCTCTTTGCATTCAAAATAACATGAATATCATCAAGTAAAATAATGAAGTCAGTCTGTGCATGGTCTGTTTTAGCTGTCTTGAGTTTCTGAATGATGC
This sequence comes from Lepidothrix coronata, assembly GCF_001604755.1. Lineage (NCBI taxonomy): Eukaryota > Metazoa > Chordata > Aves > Passeriformes > Pipridae > Lepidothrix > Lepidothrix coronata. The sequence goes on along the minus strand of NW_016690311.1, from coordinate 225,164 downwards.
TTCAAGTTCTAGTTTTCCTTTATGTGCTTGACTGTAGGAATGCCTGGTGTTAAGCAAATGTGTAAATGTGAAAATACTTGAATGTGCTGTGTTTGATCTGCTTGTTTAAAAACATGCAATAGTATTTAGTCTGGGAGCTGTGGGTATGAGAAGTTCCATGCCAGGCAATTTGTGTGTAATGCTGAAGAGGAAATGTGAGTACTTGGAAAAGTACTTCTTAAGCCCCTCTGGTGAACTGCTAAGAAAAATAATTCTTAGCTATTGTTGCAGGATTAATTTAGCTATTTAGATATCATATATCACTGCTATGTTGAAGGAGGCTGGTGTGGTTCCTGTGCACTGATAGTGATATGTTTAGTAAACATGACTAAGAATTTAATTGTGTAGGGCACTGAATTTAATTAGCCAATAAATTTGTCCTGATAGTGTCTTCCTTCATAAGTTTAAAGATGCTATTTATATATCTGATCTATGTCCTGAGTTTCCTCCCAAATTCCTTGTCCTGAAAGATAAATCGTTCTAGCTACATTTCTATGCAGAAATAATTTTTTTTCAAGATTTCTTTGGTAGTTAGAGGGTCAGCAATGGAGTTTGAGCCTCAGCCTTCCTTGTGGGAACTGTTGCTACGTACAGACTTGCAGAGACCATCAGATGTCATCTGTACCAAGGCAGGTATTATGTCTGTTTTCTTGAGTCTGATTTCAAAGCAGTCTCATCTATGTATAAAAAGAAGCTTTCAGATTAAAGGCTTTGAATAAGCTTGTCATATTTGGATTAGGATCTCAGCTACAGAGAACCTAAGCTAATTGCTAGGGGTGTCTGCTGGATTCCTTCACAAGGATCTTAACCAGGTTTGAGTCAGATCTTGTTCCTCCTCCGTTCTGCAATGGACAGATGCCATGTCAGCGAGAGGCAGATTTCCTCACAGACACATTTCTTTGGAGACATTTTTCTGGCATTCGTTGCTCCTTGGGCAACCCTGGAGCAGGGTGGGTTTCTGGTGGCTCTCTGATGTGTACAAAGCTCATCTCTGATGCAGGGACAGTGGGACAGTGGCAGGGCTTTAAGCTGATTTTGCCCTTGCTCAGAGATTGCTGTGCTCTGCTGCTGAGTAGGAGCGAGCCTGGGAGAGAGAGGAACCTGTGCTGCAATCCCAGCAGGGGCTTTGTGGGAATGGGTGTGCTCCTGCAGAGCCCACAGGTGATGTGTGTGTGTGTGGGGCAGTCAGACTGGGGGACTGAACTGAAAGGTGGAGTTTAAAGAGGGAGGCTGTCTTTTCTCATGGTACTTTTCAGGCTATGTGTAGAATGCAATTATTGCTGTTTTGGTCTTTCACATGATTTAATTTTAGGCTTTTAAAACCTTGTGTCAGATATATTCATGCTTGGGTTTGATTTGCCTTATTGTTACTGTCTGTGCAGACTAACCAATGAGCATTGCTGTTACTATTAGAATCTTCAGTGCAACTGCAGAGGAAAAAGCCACAGCTGTTGGGTGTTTGATGTTCAACTTGTCATGACTTTTTTTTCTCATTGGGTCAAAATCTTCCTTTGTTGTTCTGAACATTTTCAGAATTAGGCTACATAACAATGACTTGCTGCTGAACGTGGGGGTACCCAACTGCAGCTGTCCCTGGACAGAACTCACCAATGACATGGATAAATGAGGGCACTTCTCATATCTGTGAGGAGCTCACAAAGCAGCTCGTGCTCTCTGACAGTTGATGCTTAATTGGTTGGGACTTTAAGAACCTTAAGACCACATTTGTTCATAACTTTTTCTGCAACTTTTCATATTTCTCACCTGAGAACTTTCTTCACTAATACATGGATGTTTTGAAATATAAATAGTTTTTAATGACGAGCATTATATATATATATTTTCTATATGTAAATGTGTGTAATATGTAGAGAGAGAGAGAGAGAGAGGGAACTACAGTTTGGTGCTTGAGTACAACTGAACTCTAGAATTCAGAGGCTGATATTTATCATAGTTATGACTGCCAGTCTTTTAAAGTAGGTTTTTTCCCCCCTTTTGCTTTCTTCTTTTATAGCTATATCATTGTGCTAGAGCATGACTTTTTTTCCACACCTTGTTGGCAACAGATTTGTTTTGTGCATGTATCCCCAGGTGATTCCATTTCCTTACAGAGACTTGTGAGGCAAAGAGCTTCAGTGGGGACAGGACATTTTGTGTGGTGTGTGTGCACAAATGTGTGTTTAATTCACCTCAAGGAGTACAGGAAAAATTCCTTGAGACTTTCCTCTGATGGTAAGGTTCCAGCATAGACAGCTGCTTCTAAGAGAGTATAAAAGAGGGAGACAAATTGTATTTGGAAGCTCAGTATGCTAGTAGATGAATATGAAAAGTGGTCAGCTTTAGAGAAGGTTAAGTACATCTTCTACTTGTGTCTCAAGTTATTGGAGCTGTTGACAACCAAGTAAGTTTCTTACCAAACAGTTCCAGGAAATCAAAAGCTACAATAAGAGCTGGTGTGTAAAATATCAGCCTCTCCCAAGCTGTATTTATCAAGCTTTGTAGAAGATTGTTATGGCTGATGAGCAGGTTTTCTCTTCCCGGAGAATGTGATAAACCCTCCTCTCTTGGACCTATTCCAGTGTTGGATAATAAGAACGTAACTAGTTCATCATCTCTCTAGAGATTTCCAGTAATCTGTTATTAATGTTTGTATTCAAGTAAATATAACTAAACTTGACAGATGTAAAAACTGTTGCATTCACGTCCCAGTGATGCAGTGAGGTGTAAAAAAATGGCTGGGAACTGTGAAGTATAGCCTTTGTGAAACCTAATGACAGTGTCGAACTTCCTGATGAAAACACATTATTGTGAATGTCAGTGCACAGAGAATTGTTTAGACAGACGGCAACGATGATTGCTAAAGAAATATCAAAAGCAATAAAATATAGAACAACAATCTTCCATTGGTTTTGTTATAACTCAAATATGTTATCACTGGTGAAGCATCATTTCTTACAAAGAATCACGTTCAGTGTGACAGGTGATTCTTGAAGAGGAAGTCATGGGGAAAAAGGTTTGCTTTTAATATTGTAAAGACTTAATATGGATGCTGTCATGTTTTGTTTCTAAACCCCAATATTATGGCAATTTGAAATGCAAGCAACTTAGAATTAAACTTTTTTTTCTTTTTTTTGTGGGTGGAGTTTGAGGCTCCAATTAACTTTCATTAGTAACTAAAAGATCCCCTTCTGAACAGAATTGATTTGGACAGTAATCATTCTTAGTGGAAACACTTTATTAAAGGAAGTGTCTGGTTGCATCCTTTTTGCTCCTGCAAATCAAGCAAACTAAAGGATACTGCTCTCTGATGGTTGCCAATAAAAAAAGGTTACATTTATGAACATTGATTGTTTCTTAAGGATTTTTTTTGTATTCCTTTTATGTTGAAGTACTGCTTATCTAATAATTGCAATACTTAGCAGCATAACTATATTTTTAGAAAGGAAATTTTTTTTTATCCTTTTAAAATAGTAGGTCACTGTGTACATTAGTCAGTAAAACCCTCTGAGTTCCCTTGACATTGAAAATAAATTGCAAATCTTTGATCTCATTCATCCAAGTTATAACTTCACTAGCAAATCTCAGTAAGGGGTTAGTTGGGTGCAATCAGACAAACTGCTCTACTTTAGAGAAGGACGACAGGAGGAAGCATTGAGAGGGGCAGGTTTGTGTCTAATCCAGGGCTGTCCTGAAGCACCAACTGTCTGCTACAGTGGCCATTTACAGACAAGGCTGTGTCCTGTGGGTGAGGTCAGTTATGTTGGCTATTTTAGGGTAACTTTTAGTGCCCCAATACCTGCTGCTTTGGCAAGAGGCGCTTGTCCTGTCGTTGGTGTCAGTGGTGTCCTTGGTTAGTCAGTGGCATTCTCACTCCAAAAGAAAAAGTGGAACTCCAGATTCAAACTGACTCCTCGGAAGAGAAAAGGTTTGTCCTGAAAAGAGGAATATGGGAAACAGGCAATTTTTATTTTCGCAAAATCTCGACAAATTCTAAGTCTTTCCTGTCTTAGTTCCGTACCCCCTGTCCTTTCTGAATGAGTTAGGTTGTCATTAAAGCAAACGAAAATATTGCACTCTTAGTTTGTCTGTTCTGCTATAGAAATCGAAATAATTAAATAATAAGCAAAAATACTGTAGGATACAAATTTTTACCTTTTTTTTTGTTTGTTTTTTATTTTAAAAAAAATTGCTTTTAAACCTTTCATTCAGTCTGCGACACCATGGGAGGGGAACTAAACTGAACTTTGAGACAATCAAATTTTATTTTCTTCTTAGAGGTTAAAATAAGATAACTGTGGATTGGTTTTTTGTGACACAATGTTTATCAGAGTTTAAGTCTACTTAGGCTTTTGCTCTGTTGCATCTGTGAAGAGACAGATGGCTGAAACGAATATAAAGAATTTACTATTTTATCAGTTCTTTCTCTTTTCAATGGAAGTGCTGCTTGGTTCTCTTGTCTGCCTGAACACAGACACAGAAAACAAGAAGAGACAGTGCAAGAAAAAGAATCTGTATGTGATGTTTCATCCCATGACATACAGAAAAACTCCCCATCTCCTTCCCCACTCCTGCAAAACCAAATTTTTGAAAGCTAAATACCAACAAAATTTCAGGTCTGAACTGGGTATGTTGTGTGCTGTTGGCAAACTAGGATGACTTTTTAAAATGTTAAACCTTTATAACTGAGTCATGCACAGGACTTCATTCTGTCATTTTGAATTTCTCTTCATATCTTCAGTGAGCCCGGTCTAGTGTTATCAAACATGACTCAGTGCTGTGAAGTACTATGAGAAGATTAAATTTGGGGTGGTTGGTTTAATTTTCAAGTTTCACTTACTGATCAGGGGCATCCCTCTAAAATGCAGAACTGTTTTTTTGTATTACTTAAGATAAACATAATTAATGAAACACCTTAAGGCTAATCCAGTTAATGCTGCTGGTCACTCCTCTGTTGTTCTCTTTTCTCTCTGCTTTCCTCCCCTCCCTTGCTTTATTGGAATAGCTCATCTTTGTTCTATCCCAATCAGTTTTGCATTGCAACAAGGTCAAACTTCTTGCTATTCTCTTAAGACTGAGCTGAATATGTTCATGTATAGTCTCTGCCTGCATTTCTGATCCCATTTTTTCCTCATACTCTCCAAAGTCTACTTTTCCCATAGGTAGTGGCAAAGAGTTCTGAAGTTAAATCAAGTACAGATGTGAGGAAAGTGGTCAAAAATAAATGCTTTAACAAAGACAAGGTTTTAGTGGAGCAAAATTAATCTCATAACAGAAATAGTGTTTTGTTTTAGTTTGGTTTTTTTTTTTTTTGGTTGGTAACAAAGAAGTGTGGATTTACTGATGTTCTGAAAAAGGCTTTGCCTCTCAGTTATGTGCAGTTTGCACTTGTATTTATAAACAAAATACTCTTGCACTTTATGTTTAGAATAATTGCTAGTTAGTCTTACTTTGTTAAATTATACCTAGAAATTGTGTAGCTCCAAATGTGCAAAACCACTAAGAACAACTGAGAAAAAAACCTAAAAGACTATTTTAAGTTCTGCTTTTCCTGTGAAATAGTGAAGTTCCACAGAAGTTGGCTTTTTATAGGTTACATTTACATATAGTGGTACATAGGTGAGAGCCCACTGAGATACGTGTCAGTGTCCTAATCTTGGGGAGAGGGGATGGAGAGGGAATGGGAGGAAGAGTTTTCAGCACTTTTAAGAGTCTTTCAACTTAGAAATTGTTTTGTTTGAATTGGCTTAAAGCAGGTGGGCATGATTGTAGCAATTGTTCTGGAACGTAAAGAGTATTAGAATTTTTGCAAAGGTCTTTATTTTAAATACTCTTTTTTCTACTCATGTTCCACTGGGACATAGACTGCTCAGTGTTTAAGAGCTTTCAGGGGAAGAAAGAGGCTTCAGTGGCTTTATCCTGGATAGTGTTCATGAATTTAATGTTCTTTAACTGTGACTATTTGATTTAGCTTTTGGTTACTTTTTATATTGTCATCATTATAAGGTACTGCATAATAATTTAATGTCACTTGCAAAAATACATTTTTAGAGGAGTTGTTCTATGCTTATTCTAGAACACAGGAAGGTTGTGCAAGTAAGATACAAAATAAAAAAGCATAAGCAAATACTCTTAAGTTTGCATATGTCTGGTAATTTAGTAAAAGTAAAATGAATTACAGTATAACTGCAATTCTCCTTTTTTTTTTCTCCTTCCTCCCTCAAAAAAACCCCAACAAATCCAAACAACCAACCCCAAACTCGTCCTGTACTGTTGCTTTAAGGTATTTTTTTATATATACACCTCTTGGTGTTAGAATATGAAGTGTTGGGTTTCAATTTAGCAGAAAATAATGCTGATCACCTCTTCTGTTGGCCTTGGTGCAATTCTTAACCTCTGGCGTGAAAGGAAGGAAGCTGAAAAGCGAACAATAACAGCTGTAATATGAATGAGTGTACTTCAAATTACTGTATTGAAGCTGTTTAACTCACCATATGTCTTAGATAGAGAATAGTTGCCCAGTTTCCAAGTTAAAAGAAGTTAAATCGTTTTGCCTTCTGAAGAATCTCCAATGCCTTCTAAATCACATTTGCAACAGTTTTTAAATGACATTCTTAAGTCCCCAACTGCTATTGACACCAGTAAGACTTAAATGGCTATTGACTTCTGAAACTATTTGACTTCAGTATTAAATATTCTGTTTTACAAAGAGGTTTATGGAGTAAAAAGAATATTCGTCCTCCTTCCCCTCTCTATAATTAATAATTTTGTCATGTGCCTTCTCTGTGCTTCTTCAGTAACCACGACTCACCTTAATACCAGTGTTTGACATTAGAAGCCTCTCCAGAGAGGAAGAAGATCATTCAGAAATGAGCTGTATAAAGGTTATTAAACCAACACTTAAGATTCTAGTCCTGCACATTTTCTTTTACCCCTAATTAAATGCCAAGAACAGCAGTGCAGAATTTTCAGTACATACATGTGCTGGATATACCTTTATCAGATGAAAAGTACTAACAGGGAACTGAAAGTTTACTCCCAGCAGTCACATCCTTTTGCTTGCATATTTGGAATTCTGTTTTTCAAAAATGGCAAAGAAATCTTAGGCATTGACTGTCCTAAAACTACGTGTTGAAGTACATATGTCATGTGATTCTTTTCTTACCCTTCCTTGTATAGGTGAGGTTTTTAGCTTGTGTCATTTTCTGCAGTGTTTCCTTTTCTGTTACTGTTTCTATAAGTAAAAGCCAATTGCACGAGAAAGTTTGGAACGTTGGGTCAATGCTGTGTATGTACATCACTGCTTTCTAACTTCTCATTTGTCATCTCCCAAAAGCTCCAGGACTAACTTGAATATCAATATGAACCATACATGGAACGGTGTATTATTTTTTTTAAAATGACTGAAAACTTTGATTTGTGGGCAAAAAACCCACTTACCTTAAGTTTTTCTCTTTCTAAAGCTTTTAAAAAACCGGCTAGAATGGGAAAAATTAATTTTTAATCAGCATAGTGTAACGTGCTTGGTTACATTCCCTTTACAGGTAGGAGACACTGGCACCTGCAGAGCAGTGATAATTTGCAGTGTTGCCATTCTGACTTGCAGTGCATGACCCTGAGGAGGTTAGGCCCTTTCAATTAGCAAGATGATGGTGTGAAATCCCTGTGCTATTATGTTCTTGTTGCCAGGTTCTACTGCTGATTTACAGAATATTACATAGGTTGGCCATTAAAGTCCAATTCCTCCAATAAAAATTTAATGCAAACTTCTTTTCCCAATTTAGAAAACTCTCTGTGTCTTTTTCTAACCAGTTTTCTCAACCTTGTGCATGTCAAATTGGTGCTTTGAAAATATAAAAGGTCTCTGGATCTTTAGTCTCTTGTGTTGGCTTTTCCAGTGAACCTTACATGATGTTTATTATTTTGCTTTGGTGAGTGATAAATAGGTAATTCAACTTAGCCGAGTGGGGTGCTATTTTTGATATTTAGTGCTTACTGAAAAATTGCAAATAACTGTAGCATTTCTAAAAGATTTAGAATCCCCAAAGCTTATTTCCTGATCAGGTTGATGATGATGAGAATAAAAATAACAAATAATATTACTGCACCCCAAAGGCAAGGTTTAGCCAATATGAGAATTTCCTAAATTGACAAAATTTTTAACAGAAAGAGGCTTTTCATGAAACACAATGCTAGAAACAAAGAAGTTGAGAATTATGAAAGTCTAGAAATTCCATTTTATCCATAGGCATGGTTTATAAAATAGCATTTGTTTTAGTTTATTTTGCAGTTCTTCGAATTCAGATATTATTTGGCAATAAAAAATTGGAATACCAAGGATTAGATAAGTCAGAACAAGAGTCAGATATTGTAAAATTATGCTGCATGTACATGCTTTTTTTTTTTTGCATGTACATATAACAGTGCTATTTTTGTCTTCTTTATGGTTCAGTTTTCAATTAAATATCTATTAAAAAAGGTAGCTAACTGGATAGAAACAAGTATCAGTGTTCATGTCTTTAATTGTTGTTTTCTCGGTTTAACATCTATGAATACAAATTAAAAATTTCATTTTCTTAGCTAAGTGTGCAGATTTTTGATTTTAAATGTTTCCCCTCTTTCTTAGTTTCGAGAATACATCCACATCTGTTTTGGTTTTACAAGCATACTGTAATCCTAATTTGTAAATCAGATAATCCTGTTTATTTTGAAGCAGCTTTCCCAGTGTAGTTCTGATGTTCTGCCCCGTGTCCTTGTGGGTGTTGAGCACAGTGGGAATGGTGCAGCGTTTCTGCTGCTCTTTGTCTCTTAAAGTTCATGTCATTGCTTGAAAATCAGCTTCCATGGTGCACCAGAAATGAGGGCACCTGTGATAAAACTTCTTAACGTTATTTTTAGATAATCTTCATTTGAATATGTGTTTTTCATATTGTTCTGCTTTTTGGTCAAATGAAGAGACAGCTACCCTGCAGTGTTATAAGTATTGATACCTTAGGAATGTTTATACTCAGTTAAAAGATGCAAAATTGAGAAATAACTTCTCATTAAAAACTTATTTTATCTAGCCAATGTAAAATTTGATAAAGGCTTTGATTCTGTGAACTAGTATTAATATTAATGCACCTACATCTGTGCTGTGTTCCAAATTTCTTTCTGATATTGCCTTCAAAATAAGTATCATGTCTCCTTATATTTCAGTACCTTCTACTGGGGATTTGGTGGTTTGCCAGAAGATGTTTAATTGCAAACTGAGCCTATGCAAGTATTTGAGTCAAACTCACAAAGGTTATTCTAATTGTGGGATCTAAGCTTTTCTGACATTTTTACTGACATATAGACCATGATGTACCTATTGTAGTAATTTAGAAATGTTTAGATACTTTACATTTGCCTTTCAGTATTGTCTTTTGAATTTCTTTGTGTAATACATTCTGAATTCCTCACTGTTACTGATCTGGCTTATCTATTATTCACACACATGTGTGTACACATGTTTGTATTTTTATATACTTGTGTTTCCATATGTATCTGACTCTCTCACATCTATTTTGGAAGCAAACTTGGGAACGTGAAGTTATCAATGTGTAGACAACAATTCTTATTAATTCAAGAGCCCAGACTGCTGTTGCTTTGTCAGAATCTGTTGATCTGTAGTGAAATTCATAGACCACGTTGAATTAGGTGAGTTGGAAGGAGGATTAATTGAGAGGAAGTAGCATTCTGATCCATGATTGATGCTAATGCAGGTGTTATCAGGACAACTTCTGGCCAAATGATTCCTGTTTTGACCCCTGAGGCTGCACTGTTTGTATATTGAGGGTCATTGTTTATCTGCAGCTGGCCAGGGGGTTGCAGCCATTCATTTCCATGGTGGTTTTCTAATCTTGTGTAACTGGTCTGTAGGTTTGACTGGTTCAAATCTGTTTTAGCCTGTCTTACCCTATCCTGCTGACAGACAGTCAAAGCATAAATAGTGTTATGGCCCACTGGGAATACCTGGTTGCCAAGCCTCAGTAAATGTTTTCAGTTCCTTTCTTGCTACAGTCTTGATGCTTAGTCTGGAACTTAGTTGTTTAAGAGTCTGACTTTTATCTCAAATCTCATTTTACAGAGATTTGTTGAAAACCATGTGCAGCTTGAACTTCACTCAAGGCCTGCATATGTGGAACACCTTCCCTTTCATGGTCACCCACAGAGCCGACACCTAGAAATGTTTTACAGACAATTCATTTGCTTAATCCTTTTTCAAGTTACATTTTGAATCTCAGTTTTTAAGAACTAATCTTGTAACACAGTTGTTGTGATAACTGCTGTATTGATACCTGCAGAAATACATATGCCATTTCTTGTGTTATCCCAGACTTTTTCTGACCGTAGCTAAATTCACTGTGTGTTACATCCCTTCCACAGGAAGTCTGGTGCAAGTAGTTTCCATATTTGCTTTTATAATTTGGATTATGGCTTATTGAATGAGCTGAATCAGTTTTACATTTGACCAGTAGCTCAGTAACCAGCACTGAATCACTTCCATAAATAAACCCCTGACCTTTAAGAAGTCCCATCAAAAGCAATGTGTATTGTGTGTGGAGTGCATGTGTCCCCTCCAAGTATGGCAGTGGGAATGGTAAACTGAGAGATACTCTGGACAAGGTGCACAGTCTGATTAATTGATTTGATGTACAGTTGCTTTGAGCTTTTTTGCAAAGGAAACTTGTGGTCTGTTCTCGTAGAACATTTTCATTTCCTTAATGCTGTTTTTTTGAAATGGAAGATACTGGTGCACCATCTCACAGTGCTATAGTGTTCCATTAAAACTAACTGTTGGGGCTGTTTGCTTAAATCCAGTTTTGGTAAAGCAGAAAATTAATTCAGTTTCTAAACCAAGTAAATCTCCACTAACCTGTCTCATTTGATCAGTGAGAGATTTAATAGTTTCAGGAATCTTTCTCCGTTACTGGTACAGATCAGTGGAGCTGAAGCAACTTAATATTTATGCTGGAATGGGGATGAAGGCAGAGTCTTTCCTAGGCTGGGTAACAGGCCTGGGGGCTGGCTATGGACCAGTTGATTGTAAGACCTCTTTTTTATTATGGTTCTAGTAAAACCAGATTACACTGGTGTATAGTACACATGGAGACCTCCCTTCTACTTGACTTACTGAAATAAAAGAAGTGGAGTAATTGCTTTTATTAAATGGATAGTCAAGTAACTGAGAGCATGAAGTAAAAGAAAGGCATTTTTTCAAAAAAAATTTTGAGCATCGTTTATGGATTATTTCCTGTGAAAATTGTGTTACTACTGCAGTTTGTTGGATTATTTAATTTCTGTGGTATTGCTTTGTATTTTCCACATTCCTTGATGTGGAATGTCCTGTAAGAATAATTTAAAAATGCCTATGTTTAATCCTGAGTAAAATTGTAGTAAATATAAGATAAAAATGCGGGGAATGTTAACTCTAGATTACGTACAATCCATAAAATCACAGAAGCTGCATTTCATACTTCCTTTTATGTCCATCTCTCATTATCTCTAGGGGATTTAAATACCTGGTTTGTACTCAGGGGCTGTAGGAGGGATATCTAGGTGAGCTTTGTAACCCCCTGCCAGGCAGGATCGTGAGGGAGAGAGCTCAGTAGCCAAACAAATCAGTCTTACTGGTGTCTGTGGGAGCAGCAACAATTTATCACGTAATAGTTCAGATTTTGAGGTGAGGATGATTCTGAAAATTTCTTGCATCCAAGTCCCTTAACAGCAGATGAGACAAAGCCACAGTGCAAGCATTTGGTTTGAGTGCACTGTAGAATTAGGGCTCAGTAAGGGGACCCTAATGACAGAAAGTGTCAGGTTGTAGCTGGTTTTTTTTGTTTGTTTTTTTAGAAAGCAATGTTAAAGCTTTGTGTTTATATTGCATGGCTTGGTGAGAAATACTGAATATGGAATTCTGTGATTTGCAGATGAATTATATGAAAAACATCTCTTAAGAAGTCAAGCTCCAATTTTTTGTGTTCCAATTACTTCCTGGTTTCTGAGCACTTGGCCAGGTTGATGTCAACTTTTACCCTTTACTCTCAAAGAAAGAAGATGAAATGGAGTTTATTTTTAAAGAATGAAAATATTTTGAAAACTTTGGCTATTCATCGTTAAAGGAAAATACTAAATGTTGCATCCTGCTAATCCCACAATGTTGCGAAGTGTTCTTTAAGTCCTTGTAAAGATCGTTCTAACAACAGGCTGAACTGCTTCTTTTTTTTTCTTCATATTTGTCTTTATCACTGAAATAAGTCACTCTGAAGTGTCTGTTGGTGTGCTGCCTCAGGAGTGTTTAATGATGACTTTCATTCAGTGGAAGCTGTCAGTAGGTCAGAGATGCCTCATATCTTGGATGGAGTTATGAAATATCCTGAGTTTATTACCCTATTAAAATTCATTTTAAATGTCAAAGTTTCTAATTTGAACAAGGAAATTTAATTTAGGAGCATCTTCAAAGCAGCACACAATTTTCTCCTTGAGTATCAAGTGAAGTATCAGATAAAAATATAAGACCTTTGCAGCATATGGTATTCAATTCTTTCTGTGTTTTAATTTAGAGATTTTGTAGAGGTGGGTTTAAGAAATAATAATTTTTCAGTGTTTTATGACTTGCCTTTTGTGTTTAAAAACAGTTTGGAGAAAAGATGTATTGAACTTTAACCAAAAATACTGATTATTAAAAAAAACCCTCACCACAAACCAAACCTAATATTCTTAGCCATTTTTTTCTTTATTCTGTGCTTTGCTATCCCCTGAATGTCTCATTGTTTGCTTTGACCTAGTTTGTACTCTGTCCTGTTCTGTAATGTTAATTTAATTTTTCTGTCTTGCCAAGCTGTGGCCTGTGTGCACCAGGCCTTGGCCTCTGTGCTGGTGTGGGGCATTAGTTCCTCTTCTCATTGCAGTGAGTTTTAATGAATGTTTTACAGCAGGTAGAGAGTTGCAGAGCAAATAGATGGCAAGGCTAGATGGTAGTACGAGTGTAAAATTGTCCAGATGAGCAGGAAAATTATCAGATAACCATCAAAGTAAAGGTTTTTTCTGAGCCCTTTCAGTGTGGTTCTGTTTCTGAAGCTGGACCCACAACTGTCCTGTCAGCCACTTGTAAAAACCTGAAGCTTGAACTTTGATAAATAGATTCTTTTCTCGTTAATAAAGAAATGTCATTAATGATATCAGATAATATGGGTACTGGTTTGTTGCTCTCTGATTAATTCCTTGTGTGGGAGTATGAGATTAACAGTGGAGGACAAAAGACATGATAAATTTGTTTAGTGATAAGGATTTCGAGAGAGTAATCAGGAAGTAGCTTGCTGGTTTGTGAAGCTTAAATGTTAAATTCCCTCACAAAAAAAAAAAAAGTTGTGTTTATATTCAGTAGCATGAGATCACTACTGAGTTTTGAGGATGGCTTCTGTGAAGCTAAAGATGTCAGTGAGGCAAAAAACCAGGTATAACGGATCGCTCAAATTCTCTCAAATATTCAAATAGCATTTGGTATCACACAGTAATTTTCATTTCAACAGGAAATTACACCAGCATGGGAGAAAAATAATTGTAAGAGGTTTTTTTAATTGCAGTGAATTTTGTTGGAAACAAACCTCTTGATACTTCCATCGTAATGGAGTGTATGTAACACACACCAGAGTCCCCTCATTGTTGTGTCTTTGTGCATATTTACATGTTTGGGTGCCTGTGGTCCATGCAGAGGTATTATTTTCAGAGCTGCTGCATCTCGAATTGATCATTGCCGTACTTATGGGTCTTGAGTAGCTATTCCTAAGCTACTGTACTGCCTATTAAAATTCTGTCTTGTACACCAAAATCCTTGTTAGAAAAGCCTTAAATGGCTTATATAAAAAAAAGGAATGACGTTAATGGTAATAAAAACTTAGATTTAATCATCAGATTTTCATGACTTGAACTTTGATGACATCATACATTTATTTAGAAGGTAAGTCACATTTATTCAGCCACTTAAACTTTAACCTTCTCAGCTGAACCTGTTCTTTTGAGCAGCTGTTAAAAAATACTAGTTTTGCTGCTTTGTTGTGACCCCACAGAAAAGAGACTCTGGGTTTTGTTCTACAACATGAACAAGAAGGTGAAGTATCTTAAATTCAGGTATTGATGTAAGGAGAGTTAATATTGGGAAATTGAATTGCTTTCATGTGTTCTAAATGTGTGTTTCAAGACAGTTGATTTCACAATGGCATATCTCAGCAGATGTGTGGGATTTATAATAGATTTCATCTTCGCTTTGAGCCTTAATATACAATTATATAAAAATTCTAGAAATGTCAGGGAGGGAAAAATTCTCAATGCAAATCAATAACAATTTAGCCGTGTTGCCAGATCAGTTGTATTCTGTGGTTTGTAACTTTTCAGTGAATAGACGATAATGTTTTACATAAGCAATGTAATTTCTTTTTATATTGATTCATCTTAGTAGTTCCTTCTAGTTATTAGCATGGCTATTATTTGTTTGACACCACCACCTAGCGAATGGCACTCCTGTCAGAAGCTGCAGTGCGAGTTTCTGCTCACACATAGGAGATACCTTGCCAATAATAGCAAAAGCAGGACAAAATATTATCTCCCTTTTACAGATGGTCTGCTTAATGTGAGTACTGAGCTTCTGGGAGGAATTGTACAGTGCCTGCTGGAGACTTTGCTGCCACAACTACCTTGTCTCTAGTTCTTCCAATAGTAAATTTAAAGCCATTTGGATTCTCTGCGTTTAAGCTGCAGAAACAGCTCTTGGTTTCAGCTGTGGGCACAGAGTGCAGTGCACCTCAAAGGGGAGACGGGTTCTGTCATCAGCCTGCTGTTGTTAGGGGGAAGTAACAAAAGAATCTTTCAAGCTGCATTTTTTTTGTCATTTTCCATTCAAAACAGCCCAGTTACTTGGCTAGTTAGAGCCTTACTTTAGTAGAAGGCTCATATATTCAGGATGTCTTGCATTAAGCTCCAGAAAAGAACTGAGTGGAGAAATCACTGGTTGCTGCAGGAGCCTGACTCCCTGCAGCTGGAGTGGCTCATCCTTCCATCCTCTTTCTTCTCTATCTCTTGCTGTGCCACAGAATTTTTTTGTGAATCCCATTGCTGCTCTCTTCATTCAGGCCCAGAGGTTCCTCTTCTGTTACACTGATGAGCTGGCAGTAGTTTCCAGAAGTGGTGTGGTCACTGGTTTTGGGGGGGGTTGTTGATTTTGGCAGTGTATTGTCTGTGGCTCTTCACTGCCCTTGTGTGTTGCTTTGCACAAGTGTGTTCACACAGATAAACAGACTGCAAAGAATGTTCTAGTCTTTCTGACCACTGTTGTGATGTCCTGAATTTTATTGAGGCAAATCATTGTATCTTGATATTGAAGGACATGTATCATGTGCTAGCTCAAACAATGGGTCCATTTGGTTTGTCCCATTTGTATATTTTTGATATTGTTTAATATAGGTACTGTTGAGTGAGCACATACACTCTTAGGGGTGACACAAATTAATTCCACTCCCATCATGAAATCTCTCCATGGATTTATCATAAATTGCTGCAGCTGTGTGTGATTCCATGGTCTCATATGAAGTATGAGATTAAATTCTGACCCTACTGTACTATTTTTAATTAATTTAACCTCCAAACTAATAATTTCCAAATACCAGTTTCTCTCTCTTTGGTCAGTAGATAAATTTAGTTAATGTCAAATTAATTAGTTAATGCAGTCAATGTTTACAAACTTCAGAAAAGTGATAAGAATGACTTGTTCAGGTTCTGTAAGTGTTATGGATGTAGGGGTTCATGTTTTTAACAAGAAAAACAGAAGTTGTGCTTTCACATTAGTTGCTTGACTACTTGTACTGTTGATTGGAATGTGGAACGTGCTCAGCTACAGCAGCAAGGGTGGAAGCTGAAATACTGTAGTGCCAATAGCTGGATCCTGAAGTGACATTTCTGTAATAATTTGAAGAACAACAAAAGAAAACAGGAATAACTCTAGCAGAACTGAAAAGAGTTGAACTGTACTGCATGCTGAGGAAGGGGCATTCTGTTTCTTTTGGAACAGGAACTGAGCTATCTCAAAAATTGCTCAAAAAATTTATGGTTATTTGAAAGAGTCTGAAGTCCTTAACATTATCTTATTGCTTAGTTTAGTCTGTGTATTCTTCCTGTACCATGTCTTTATGTGGTGAATAATGGGGAAATGAATGTAATGAACAGAGGATTGTTGCACTTTCCCCATTCCAATGAAGAATGCTCACGGGTTTGCTGCGAGATCAGCTTTACAGGGAAGGCTTAAATAGGGAGCAGAGCAGCGACCCTTGGAAAGCACCATTACCTGACTTGGCAATGTCTTCTCATCCTCCTGGAGTTCTGACCCTCAGCTTTGCCAAAAATGAGAGGCTGGAGCTGATTACAGGGTGTGACACTGGAAAAGCCAGAGGGAAGTGCAGAGGTGGAGCCAGTTGCCCCAGTCTGCCTTCAGTAGGATTTGGGTTCTGAAGCAACAGATTTGCAGCTCAGTGCTGGTGGAACACAGGGGTCTGAAACAAAGCTGGGTCTGCCCAGGGGTTTGGGGACATGGCCTGCCATGGTAACACAGAGTGCAAGCCCCTCTGGTTTTGGCAAGTTGAGTCTACTTTACTTTAAACAAAGGATTGTTGTCTTCTGTCAAACAGGTGTAACCCTGGTCTTTCGTGTATCAGTAAGGTTGGTTCTCCCTTCTGTAATGGCTGGGACCTGTGGGCTGTAACACAGACACATTGGATTGATAGATCCTTCCAAAGAAGCCAAGATTGAGTGGGAGTGCTGAAAAAAGAAGCAACAAAAAAGAATTATTCAAAACTGCTTTCTGTAGAAAAAAAAACCACAAGTGCTGGTTTGCTTTTTGCACTGTCCAACTCATACTTGTATGATTTTCTGAATACCTACAAAACTGTCAAATACATGTGTAAACTTTGTGCTTTTACATTTACTTGAAAACAGCGTTTGAATGTGATTTCTTGTGATTTTTGAAAAGATGCCAGACTTAAAACACTTGTCACAAGTAAAATTTGTCTGTAAGAGTAAGTGCTTAAATTAATAATGCTGGGCATAATGGGATAGGTGTTCACTCTGGTAAATCTGCAGTACTCTGAGGCCCCTCGAGATTAATTTTGTGCAAAATGATCATCACCACCATCAGCAGTGCTCTTAACTGAGTATTTGCATTAGCAAAACCAAGGTAATGAAACATAATGCAGATTGATTTTAGTAGTGGAAATAACATGTCTGGGCACGTTCATGATAACATTTTAGTTCTGGGTTATGAGTTAGGTTATCCCAGTTATTTCAGTTTTCTTGCTGAGGTCTCTCTTTGCCATTCCCCACAGAACCCTCTGGGGAAAAAATAAATTTGGGAGTAGGGAGAAAGACAAAATCTGGCAGAAAATATCCTGCAGTGGAGTACGTTGGTTTCCTTGTACAAATAGATTGCCTTAAATGGAGAAGGATGACCTGTAGTAGGTGCTGCCAAACTTGGAGATTATCTCTGCAAATATGAAAATACTTCTGATAAACTGTTTGTGTGTATGAACTTGTTGCTTTAATGTTGTACTTTGAAGCTGGAAGCTGTGAGATCCTCTGCTCATCCAATCACCTGAACACCTCTTCTCGGAATTTATTCACTTTTCTTCAATTTACGTGCCCGGGATTGGATGTTAAAGCCCTGATTTCATGTCACTGATGGACCTGGTATTAACAGGTCAGGGATTTTCATGCCTTCTGAGGTTCATAAATCCTTTCTCATGAGCGCACCACAACAGCTCAGCATTGTCCTGTAATAAATCATGGTCTTGCATTTCTTCTACTGTTTGCAATTGATAAGTGTTTGTTATTTTATTATGGCTTCCCAAATATCCAGCTTCACGTGTTTTACAATGTATTTTGAGTCTCTTTACTTTTTCCAGCCTGTAAAATAATTTCATTTCAATATGCTGATCATCTTCTCTATTGCCAGTGTTGACCAGCTCTAATGTCAGGAAATACCATCAGCATGTACCTAATACTAATAAATATATTAAACAACTTCTATTTCAAAAATGTTACTAACTTTTCTTCAACCTGATAAATCTCTTCTTAGGGGTACTTGTTTGCTTTGCTTGAGCCATCTCCTCACCAATACTGGAGTTGCCCCTGCTGCTTCTGTGTAAAGCTGTTAGGACTTATGGGGAAAACTAAGTCCATATAAAAGTGATTATAGAAAGCTGGGCCAGAAGGCCTCTGTTCTACTGGAAGATAACTAATAGAACAAATGGATATCTTCCCCCCCTTTTTGTCTTACACTATCTAGTTTGGTTCTTTAGCATCATGGAATGTTTCAGAAGTTTTGATTAAGCATTTTCAATATTAAGTCTGGTTCGTGTGTTATGTGCTCGTGTGTCCCCTAAATTCCATGAGTGTTTTTGCTGGTAACAATGACTACTGGACTGGGCTCAGGAAATGTTTGCCTGCAATATTCCCACTATATGAGTTAATGTAATATTTGGAAAAGTTGCATGTTGTTATACCAAAATTAATTTTAAACCTAATTAATTAGGTGAGCTACTCTGACAATCACATAAGGTACACCCTGCCCTCTGTATTTTGTGAACACTGTCAGCTGCCATATTAAGAACTTCAATTCTTGAATTTTATTAAAAGTTGTGTTTTAAATTGGATTAACTGTCCTTAATATAGATACTGGCTCAACAGGGAGGATGGGATGCATGTTTTGCAAGTTTAATGAACTGTTTCAAATGACACTTCATTATTAGTTTCAAAAGTGACATTGTGTTGTATCACAATTTTTTTCTCAATCAGGTGTAAGTGGAAAAAAACGTGGTAGCTGCCCTAAAGGTGCTCAGATAGGAGACAGCAAAAACTATTTAAATGATTAATACATAGCAAATGGAGTTATTAAGGACGAGTGGCTGAATCCTTGCCAGTTAAATGGGTGTCAGAACAGATAATGGTTAACGTGATTGGAAAAGAGGTAATTTCTTCAAAACACAGTGGCTCATACGAAACAATTACATATATAAAAAAGTCAGTAACGGTTTTAGAAAATTGTTTCCTGTTATGCTGCATTTAGTTGACCAGAGTTAGTGTTTGTCATAATTTAGAGATATAGAAAATTCAGAGATTGTAGAGTGTGGTGATGATAAGCTGCAGTGAAGACAGAGAGTTTCATTTTAATGGAACCTTTAACTTTTTTTCATTTAAGATAACACAGAATTGGTTAAAAAGAGAAAGATTTTACAGTGCAGTTGTAGCACAGGCAAAAGAGTGAAAAGTAAGGCACAATTTTTCCCTCAAAAGAATTTTTTCCAATCTTTCTGAGTTTGAATAGTGTGAGTTCTAAACTCAAGTGATTGAGTAGTGTTTATTTAGGCATTGAAAATTTCTGGGTACTTTTAATTTTGTTTCTGTGCCAAAAGAAGTTCATTCTATTTCTTGTTAACTTGGTGTGTGAAGTGCCACGTATGTGTTAAGTCATGAGTGTTAAACTGATTTATCTGCAGAAGCCAGGTAGGTGGAAAGGATGTATCTTTTGTGTTTAGAATTTTTGTCTTTCCCTCTCTTTCAAAGTCTTACAACCTGATTGTTAAATTAATTCAGTGTTTTGAATGATCTTTCTAATCTCTGGGCCTCAGAATTAACCCTGCATACTGTAGGAGAAATGGAGAGGAAAAGACATTTTATTAGTTATTGCAGAGCTGCCATTTTGCTTGTATTGAAACTCTTGCTTATTCTCTGTGCTTGCATCTGCTGGCTGGGCATTGCACACACATTATTAAATTACTATTATTGCTCTATATGCTGGCATGATGAGATGCTGGGTCAGGGGTGTTGATCACTGAGAACATTTGCTCTTCAGATGCTGGCACCAATGCAGCTCTGCTGAGATAAATGGCCAAGTAGTGGAGTTTACTGTAAGTGTAAGTAGTTGTATTGCTACTACTTGCTTAAAGAATGACTTCTGAAGTGAAGAAGTTCAGAACTGTTGAAGATCTGTGTCTCCTTCAATATAAAGACTATGAAATTTTATTTTTTTCAGTTTCTAACTGATTTTACAAAGCAATCATTGCAGTCTTAAAAGTAGCTGCGATCTTTTTCTACACTGTTTATTACCTAATGAAACAGAAAATTAGTAGTTAAATATATTTAGTAATTTTATATTAGTGTACTGTATGATAAAGAGAATTTGGGGCATTGGAAGACCTTTTCTTTCTGACCTCTGACAGTGAGGAGCTGGGTAACTTCAGACAGAAAGTTCACATTCTGTAGGTTGAATCTCATCTCTCACTTCCAACTTAGGCATTGTAGGCTTTGTGTAGCCAACAGGTACTGAGGTACATCTGTGAGCATACCAGGGACAAACTAGGTTCAGTGGCATCTCAAAGATTATAAATAGTGAGCTTCATTTATACTTTAGTCTTAGTCCAACTCCTACTCAGGGTAGAGCTGACTTTGACTCTAATTTAGGTTCTCTAAAGCCTTGTCCACTGGATGTTAAAAATCTCCAGGATGGGGAGATTCCACAGCCTGGCTGGGCAGCCTCTTGCTTGGAAAGAACTCTTCTGTATTTCAGCTGGTCCAGACATCTGCTCAGGGCATGATTATTGCTGCACAACAGATCGAGTCAGCCACGGACTTGTTTAGTTAGATTTCCAAGGATGCTGCTCTGCTGCCATACTCAGTGCACAGCTGAATCTCCCAAGACACAATTTGTCACCATTGCCTCTGTAATTCAGCTTATTCTCAGAAACCTCCAGTGATGAAATTCCCAAGGTGCTTGGGCAGTCCTTCAATCCCTAAAAAAACCCGTGCTGTAGTTCTTGAATAGCCTTTCCAGCTTCAGGAGAGCAGAAGTTGGGGAAAGTCTTCTCTCAATGCCTCGTTTGTGTGAGTGTTTTGCATTGTTAGGAGACTTAAGATTTATGCCCTGTTGGGTCTGTATGAGGCTAATTCTGCTGTAGTTTGTGTTTAATACTTTAAGGCATACTTTTTGTGTCTGAGATCAGTGTGTATAATTCAAAGGCTTATATGCTTGCTCAGTGCTTACATGAATTTGTTACTTGAAACTGGAATTGTTTCTTTTTCTTTTTGTATGGTTTTGGTTTTTTTTCCTGGTAGTTTCCCCCTTTCACCCCATGCATTCCTACCTCCTCTGTAAGAAATAATGGTATTTCTCCAGTGATGACTCAGGTATACTTGGAATTGTATCGGTGTTTCCTGTGTTTCATGCTTAATCTTTTCAAATGCAATTATCCATGTGATGTATTATAAGCTTCTGGGGAGAACAGAACATTATAGTTTCTACATGAACAGCTTGTAAGAAAATGACTAAGTGGACCTGTTTATAGACCTATCACATTGAGCTTCAACTCTAAAAAGAATCTAAGAACAGTGGACCTTGGTTAACATTCTGTGGCAGTCAGCAGCTTTGATGTATATATTTATAGATGTCTGCAGAACACACGTAATCAGTATTTGGAAGAGGTGTGCAAATTAAAGATCTACTTGACCAGTCATAATTTCAGCATTGTAAGGGCAGAATGGCCCTGAAAAGTAATAAAATGGTCTTTAATCTCTTATACTGTAAATTGTAATCGGCTTGTGGTTCAGAGAAAATAATTTGGTGGCTGTGGTATCCTGTTCACGTGACTACTATGTGGGTTTTTTTTGACTTATGGACTTTACTCTGAGCTAATAAGAAAGTATTGCTCAGGAATTCCTTCCAAGAGGAAAAAATGCCAAAAATGAGCCTTATTTCTTGGTTAAAAGTCATTTGTCCCTGGGTTTGGCTGTTACTTTGGCTTCCTTTGTTTGGGATTGAAAGACAGTGGAGGTTTATTTTATGATGTTTTAGCTACCTGCATTTTATTGAGCTACTACAATATCCTATTTAGCATTTGGAAATTTGGTGGTTATGTCAGTTTTACCCAATTATTGGTCAGGACTTTTAAGTGCAGTAACTTTACTGTATTTTCTAAAACTGCTTTTCCTTTCTATTTAATTTTTATCTACCTCCTTCTGAATTTTGATTTATTACACTGAATGAAAATATCACTGTTTCTTATACTTAAGCTCTCATTATATATCTTTTATATCTATAATAAATATAATAACTCATATTATCTCTATTATATATATTAAATTATATGTTAATATATTATTTTCAACAGAAAGCATAAAATATCACATTAAATCTGCAGAAGAAAGAAAAACAGACCAAAGTGTTTTAGAAGGGAAAATGATGACTTTACAGAATTGGACAAAATCATGCACTGCAGCCAGGGGTAAACTTCAGATTATTTTGTCTTCTATTACAGAGTACAAGTGTTGATGTTTAAAAACACCCTGTAAGTTTCTCAGCCCTTTACAAGGGAATGCCAAAAGATAACATCAAGCACCATCTTGTAAATATTCCTCTTTATAAGAAAAGCAACTCTAATACACCTTCAGGTATAATAAAGCAGGTACTTGACATGTTGTATGAACTATGTGGTACAATCAGAGATGGTTTCTTACACTGGAGGGTTGAATTTACAGGTCTGTGCTAAGCAGTGCTTCTGGGTGCTGTTTGGTTTCTCCAGGTAAAGCAAAGCTGGTGTGCTGCAGTTTAATGCCACCTGCAGTGCCGGTTCCTTGCAGCGAATGGAAGTTTGCAGGTGGCTGTTTGGTGGCCATGGCACTGCTCTTTCTTTCAGGGGTAGTAAAGCAGGTTAGGAAAAGGCTTTTATTGTGAGTGCAGTCCTGCACTGCAGAGAATGCACTGCAAATGTGTGGGAGAAGCCCTGGTAGAAGCCATGGCAAAGGCTGGCATTGTTGGGGTTTCTCCTGGGAATGCGTGCTCTGGCTGTTGATGCAGGTACAGATGTGTTGTGCTGAGCATGCTGGATATTCTACTGCTTGTACCAGTTGTTTCATTTGCTTTGAGCTCAGATCCAGCCTTGTGAATCTGTTCTCAGGGCCTCTGGACTATTTCCATGATTCAGCAGGAGTAGTGGGAGCCATAATTTCCACTGCAGTGAGTCCAAGTAAAGCTAAGTAGGAAAGATGGCTGCAAGGGTTAATTGTGCACAACTGTTAGCACAATTCAGTCATTTCGGTCTCCTGGGTATTCCAGTTACTATTACTGTTTTCTCCCTGATTACGAGAATAAATAATTATTACCATGACTGTTCTGTAAACACTTCAACAAAAATTTTGTCTTGAATAATGTTTCCAGCAGCTATCTGCATTTATAACAGTTGTGGTAATATAGATTACACTGTGACATACTAAAGGAACTTCAGTATTTTTGAAGAGAAAAAAGTTCCTGAGGTCTTAATAGCTGCACTTTAATTGCATTGATAGTAAATGGGGAATATTCTGAATTCTGAATGAGAAACTTGGCAAGATTGGGAATTGCTGGTGAGTTTTTTCTTCTTCACATGAAGAGTGACTTTTCTTCTCCATTTAGTTTGCTTTGTTTCTACATGGGCCAAATTCACTGAAAACTGTGGTAGGAATAGTCTTGGTTTTAGGTTTGCAGTTCAGGCCATTAATTAAACATAAGCTGTCTTAAAAACCTCGTTTAGTTTTAGTAGCTTTCCCAGAAATGTTAACAGAACTATTGTCAGCACCTCTGCTGTGTTATTTAAAGTGCTGACACAAAAGGAAGCCTGAACTAGATCAAATATAGATTTTTTTTTTCCTATACAAAACTGCCATTCTCTTGTTTCTATCGTACTTTGATCTTTATAGTCAAATAGTTTCAAGCATATTCTTTTCATTGACTCTCTTCTCTTTCTTTCAGATAGTTAGTTCTGTTGCACCAGTGCCATTCAGGAAAAGAGGAACCGAGAGTAACTCTGCTGTGTCTCTCTTGTGACCACACCAAAGTATTTTAGACCTTCCTAATCTTGCACTGAGTGATAAAAGCTTTAACCTCCTTTGCTATTGCCCTCATAGCAGTGCAGGTACCTCACTCACAGTTTTTTGTGCTATCATTACTAATATGACTTTACTTACATTGGCTGACCTGAAAAATCTGCTACAATTAATTTCCTGTGATGTCTGCCAGGAGGGGCAGCACTGTGGTACTGCAAGTGCTTGCAAATAACTTAAGACAAATAAGCATCTGTTTTCTTTTCTGCCCAATTGAGTGTGATTTCTGTGATTCTTAGTCTCTCTCTTGAACTGAAGCAGGCACCTGAAGAGCCAGGTAATAGTTAAAATGGAATAGATATTTTAAATCGGAGAGGTTTCATTAGCTTCTAAGCAGAAGTTCACAATATGTGGACAGAGAAGTTCTCCCTGTTAATTCTATCCAAAGTACACACTCCATCTGACAGTCTGGATACATTTTTTGTTGTTGTATGATCATTCTCTGTACACTGAAGCCTCTTGATGCTCTGCCTTGCCTGGGAGGTGTCACTCTAGCAGGAAAGCAAGATGGAAAACAAAAAGCAGCAAAGAAAAGGCAGGATTCCCTTAGGGCAAGAACTTTTGCTTTTATGTAACAGCCATTTTCTGACAGGACATAGAACAAGCTCCTTGTATTTTTTCTTCATGTGATTTTCCATGTTCCACACAAGGCATACAGAGATGTTTATGCCTTTTTCTACTTCATTAAAGCACTTCCTTGGAGGAACAGTTTCTTTTCTCTTTATGACTCTGCTTGGCTTGTTTTGTATAGAATTACAAAGATGAGGGGAGGTTAATGCAACTATTGTTTTCAACAGTAACAAAACATGTGCTTTTTGAAGACTCCTGTATTAAGCAGGCTTGAAGTCAGGATCAGAGACTGTGAGTAAATACAGCTCTTACAGGCATCTGGTTTATAGACAGTAAGTATTTGTCAAGCAACACAAAAACCCTGACAGACTCTATAAAAATATAAATAATAACCTGAAATCTGATCACTTATAGCTGTGTACTGATCTGAAACATTCTTCAAACTGTGGAAACAACTTATTCTTGGCTTTTGTAATGCCCCCCTGTGTCTTCATCAGAATCCCTCTGAATGAGATTCTCTTCACTTTGACATAATATGAATATGAAAACAGGAATGGCACTGGCAGGAGTGATAGACCTGTGGTGTTTTGAAGATGGATGTATGTATATATTCAATATATATTTGTTTTAAAAACAGCCTCCTCTCAAGAGACCATCAGTAAGGATTTGATGAATTTTATCATTTGGGGGTGGTGATGTTTGAAAAAAAGAATGACAAAGTGGTGCTTCAAAGACATTAAAATGTTCCTAATTACCTTCAAATTTTATGCTAAGAAACCATTTTAACATGGTTTTCTTCAGACTTTTGTGAGACAGGAAACTTTTCATTGGTGTTGAAAAATATGTTAGTCTAGAGAAGATTTTTATGCTGTTTAGTTTTAGAAAGAGCAGTATCATACATTTCTCATATATAGAGCACTAGAATGAGCAGAAGCATTAGAAGCTTGTCTTTTTTTCTTTTTTCTTTTGTCTTCCTAAAGGAACGTGGAGAATGCTTTTTAGGCTACTGTTTCTATGAAACTCTCATTTTTGGTGTTCCACATGGTAAAGGTATCATTCTGATGTATGAGAGATGGATGTAGACCACTGCTGCTTTTCCTCACAAAGCAAGATTCCCCTAGACAAGGAGGACACATGAGGCCCTGATGTGATGGTTTCAGAACTGGTTTTCAATTCTGGGTTTGCAGCATCAGCTTGAACAAGGTCACTGTAGGGATTTGAAAAGCAGACCAATGTTTAAAGAAATTCCAGCTGTTTCTTCCATCTGAAACAATGTGAGATGTGTGCAGGAGAAGCTCTCTGAACCTCAGAGATCAGTGGTGTACTCTAAAGACCTAAGAGAGATGCACCTTGGAATTTTAATGCAGTGGGTTTATGTGTCACATGAGATTGCTGGCTTGGAGGTTTGATTTTTATAATGGATGGAAATAACTTCTCAACTCTGCCTGTGGCTGCAGATATGTTAAAATCCTATATGGTAAATGGATTTTAGTGCTTTGGGTGAAGGTTTGTAAGTGATTCCAAGGTAAGAGTTTTGGCTGATTTCCATTGCCAGGCCCTGGGCTGAGAAATTTTATCCTTTAAAATAAAACAAACAATCCTATGAACCCTTTCCCAAAGAAGTTAAAGGTAAGTGATTTAGATATCATTTGTTTTGTAAATAATTTATTTATCCTTGAATAAGAGAAATGCTAATTCTTGGTGAAAAGGCTGCCTGGGCACAGTGGCCACTTACAGGATTCTTTTTTTTTTTTTCTGAATTTAAATAGATATCACTGTTAGAAAAATATGAAAAGTGGCAAGTATACCAGGGAAATAACAGAATGCAGGCATAATGGCATGTGTAATGAAAATTTACTGAACAATAAAACAGATATTGACAACACAGATTTCTCTGAGAAAGACAAATGCCACATGACATAATGGAAACACGAAGTGGAGTGCTTTGTGTTACAAATAAACAAGTCCCTGGAGAAACTTGAAGCATCTTGTTAAAGGGAGCCATTACTTCCGCTGTATTGAAATGCACATTTTTACTACTTCTGCTTTTCTTGTGGCAGCATATTTATATTAGGAAAATACTTTCTTTGGTTCTTCTGAATGCAGCTGTTCCTCTGAAAGTTCTCACGTTGGCGTAATTATTCCTGCTTAGGCATTACCATCCTGTAATGCTGATGTCTGTCACCCAGAAGTATCTGTTCTGAGGCTTTTTTTGATGGGATCGAGTTAATGCTGCACCACTAGTCGAGATATTTCATCTTAGAAAACTCTTCAGTTGTTCACCACTGGTGGGGGTTCTGGAAAAGGGGAAGTTTGCCATGATATCACCCTTGGGATAAACACAACCAACTGTTGTTGCTGCATTTTATCCATCATAAGTAGAATGTGTGGTTTGTGAGGAGAGAATTTTCCTCGTTGAAGTTCTGCCTGTGCTCAGAAGTCTGATCAGTGATTGTACCTTGTTTCTCACGTGACTGGTGTAGTTGGGCTGTGCAGACCTTATCTATGTAGATACAGATTATATGACTTGGAATTCTGGCCAAAACTGAGCTTTTACATCAGTTATCAGTGTTCTTGCTTAAGCTAGACTTCTAAGCCTAGTAATGCTTAGAATATATCATGGCTTTATCATATAAAGGAAAACATTTAAGATAAAAGAGGGTAGCTGAGAGAAAAGACTTTGGACATAAAGGTTAATAAATATTAGAAATGCCCAACATTGGTCTAATTTGATTAATTTTGAGACTGTATCTAAAAGCTTCCTCCTTCCAGTACTTTCAGTGCTATCTGAAAAGGTGGAGAAAGATTTTTTTTTTTGAAAGATTTTTGAAGTTTTTCTAGCTGATGTGAAATATCTGCTATTTTATTTTTGCTCAGCTTCACTGTGCCAAGCCTTATTCCTACAGTAATACACATATGCCTGATGTAGATTGTGGAATATATGAGAAGTTATTGGAATTTATTGGAAGTTATGAAAATATCTTGGGATAATTTTGCATTTGCTGCAGGTTTCTGGAGGTCAAGTTTCTCTCTTTGACAGAATCATCAAGAACTGAAGGAGTAGCAAGACGTTTTGCTGTTGTATTCCAAGAAATAGGGAGAGCAACTACTTCAATCTCCAAGGAGACTTCAGCTGTGACTGTCAGGCTGGATTAAGAATCCCAGCCATAACCTGCAAAATTATTTGTGCAAATCCTACTTGTGTAGGTGCTTAAATATCCGCTTGAAAAGCGTGATGTAATAATTACCTGTGAAACCTTTGGACTGAGAGAGATGCCAATAAAAGCAGGGAAACAGAAAATGAGAGCTGTGGGGTTGGCCTTGCAGTACTTGTGAGGCAGAACAAGATTTTATGAGCTGTTCAAGTCAGATTCCACAGTGGTGGAACCACCAGGAGAGTCAAGGAGGGTGGATGAAGGTCCTGACAGCAGAGGTGGTGTAAGATTTCACTGAGCATCTGTCAGTGTTTCAGGGCAGCAGATGCCTCTGTGCCAGATGGGTGAGACTTTTTTGTCTCATCTTAATAATAACAACGTGTTTCCTTCTTGCCAACTTGAATGGGAAATGTGGAAAGCTGCCTTTCCTTTTTTGCAGGTTTTGTGCTTGTTTTAGGAATGCATGGCAAGTGGGGCAGTTTTAAGAGGATTATCAGGCATGTACTTTTTTCAACTGATTTGAGCACATTGCATTTTAGAGTGTAGAAATTCCAATATATGGCTGAGGCATTTGTGTATTTAGTGATGTTGTATGTGATGGAATGTTCTAGATGTCATAGTGATCTGGGGATACTGGCACATACAGGCTTCTGAAGTTCTTGCTATGAATTCATGCATGAAGTATTTTAAGGCTCAGGTAGATTAATCTTGCCTAAAGCTGTCATGTATTGTTTTATTTAGTGTCTAATTCTTATTTTTGCAGATCTTGATGCAATTACTTTGTAACGGTCAACAAAATAACTGACACAAAATGAACATTCTTCTTTCCAACCACACCAGTGTAAGTCTTGCAGAGGTTCAGGTTATTTTTCCTTTTCAGAAGAGCCAGTTGGATATTGGTTTAAGCTTCCACGAGATGAAAACTCTTCAAAGATGTGATTATCAGATTTCTGTGAAAATTCAGTTTGTTTTCAGTTGCTGATGCATAAGATGAAGATTAATGGAAAATCAGGCTGGCAAGAATTAGAAGTGTCTGGCATTACAATACAAGCACTATTCCCACAAAGCAGAACAGTTGAAAAATACAGAAACATTTTTAAAAAAAATAAATTGTGGAGTGATTTTTACAGACAGCAAAACCACCAGGTTCCAGTTTTAGACTTTCTTCTGTACTTGTTACTGAAGAGCTTCAGCTGTTCTGAGGGTGGTTTTGGTTTCCCTTCAGTTTTGGAATGGGCTGGAGCTTGTCCCTAAGGAAGGCCCTTCAGACTTCTCTTAGGAGAGGTTGGGAGTTCATTTCCTGACCTCCTCTTGGCTCCAAGGAGCTGGGTTGAAGGGTAAGGTGGTGCTTTAGCAATTTTGCTGTTATTTATGATAATAGAAAAGTTTTGATATTAAAAAAAAATCAGGAAATTTAAACTGTTTGCAGTGTCTTGTGCAGAATGCAGTTACTAAGGAGCTGTTACTTCAACCTGCAGCACTTTGTTAGCAATTTCTGTGAAGAAAAATGAAGTAGTTTAATCCAGTTCCCCTTGCTTCTCTCCCTCAGGATGGGCATCTTCTGCCATCTCATCTTTGCTTACCACATGATCTCTGCATTTACTCATCTTTGGGATGACAGGTGTGATGGATGTGCAAGGGCTTCAGAGTTATTGCCAGGCTTTAAGCTTTTTTTGGCTCAACATAATGCTTTCATATACTTCTTTCTTTGTAAATTATTTTTTCAAACTACAAATAACAGCAGTAAAAGGGTTCATTGAATAGTCTGAAAATGTGTAATAGCCGATCACGCTGACTTGCTACCCACAGGATGTCATTTTGATCTAAACCTAGCCAGGAGTCTTGAGTAAATTACAATTTTTTCTTCTGTATTTTAATTAATACAAGCCACTTTTAATGTATTTCACCATGGCTTTGCCAGCAACCCAAATTCTTTTTGTTTTCAAATGACCCATTCTACTGACTGTGCCCTTGCTGAAGGAGCTCAGTCCTTTACAGAATGTCTGCTTTAGGACCAGCTTTCGGTGTTCTCACTTTCACTCTCTTGCTCAGGGGCAACAGAGACTTGTGAAATATTCTGGTAGTTTGTTGTGTGTTGATCTTTGGTTTGCAATGTAGGGAACTCCTTGTTGCAGTCTGTTGTGGGGAGGGGTGGTGGCTTTAGTTGGTGTGGAGGGAAGGGTGTGTGGACTTGCAGCAGCTTCCATGTGTTGGGAGGTGTGGGAACCAGTGGGAAACTGGTACTGCTGGGTTGGGGGGAAAATATCTTTGTGAAGGATCCTGAAAGCTAAATCCTGTTTTCAGAGGCTGTCCTTTTAAATAATTTTTATCTATACAGACTGTCAAAACCAGACCTGTTGCCTTGACCCTTAAGATAGGTCTGGAAAATCTCCTCTTCTTTAATGTGGTTTTGGTTGGGTGGGGTTTGGGTGGTTTTATTTGGGTTTTTTTTTTTACTTATGACAAATCTGTCTCTATGTGAGGTATTTCTTAAAAGGAAGATTGGTTCTCAAGCTTATCTCGTACTGTGGGGTAAATGGACCCACTCTTCTCTTTGACTACACGTTTTCATGTGGCCACAGAAGTTCAAGTGATGGGTGAAAAACTAGTCTTGAAGTTTGTGACAGAGCAAAGTACTCAGGCATCACAAATCTCTATCTAGTGATGGAAATAGGTGATGTGGCAAGAATTCCAATTTCATTAGATAACTTGAAAAAAAGTTTCCTTATCAAGTGATTTTAATTTTACTGCAACTTGTTCTTAAACTGGAAATTCCTGTACTTCTTTGGTTAGATGGTGGAGACAAGAACACATGGCCTCAAAATAATCATGGTGCTACTTGGCTCTGGCTGCAATGCTGCCTTTGTGTGTGGGCTACTGAGTTAGTTTTTTGTTTGGCTTCACATATTTCTTTCCTTCCTTTTTATGTTTGTGGTTTTGTCTCATTAATGTGTAATTCTATACTTTCGGTTCATTCATATTCTTTTTGGCTTTGTTCTTATACAGCAAATTGATTGGTATAAGGCCTAGATCTTTCCTACAGTGGAGTGAACCATTGTAAATACTTTTTTTTTCAGATGCAAATTCCTGAGTATAATAATGTTTTTTGCTTTGCTTACAAATCCATTGGATTCATAAAACTTGAAGTCTTCACCAGCAGTTAACCATGTTGGCTCACTGTGGGGTGCCTTCCTGCTACTAGGCTGGGAAGTGTCTATTTAGGATTAGATTTAGGTCTGTTCTCTAAATGGTAAGTAACCTTTTGTAGCTTATTTATATCTTTGATTCCATGTCTCTGTTAAATGCAAAGGATGTAATTAGCTGGGATATTTTTGGGGAGTTGCATTCTGAAAGGCATATAATTCTCCTTTCTCTTTTTCAGCCCTGTTCCCCTAATCCCCTCAAAAAACCCATAAAAACACCCCAAACAAACTCTAAACTCCTAAGAAGATAAAAGGACTTTGGGTTTTGGGATAAATCTTAGAAAAACTTATTCTCAGTATCTTCTTTTCTGAAGATATGTGCAATCACCTGTGCTGTATCATCTCCTATTTGCCTACTGCTGCACAGCTTCACTGATGTGGAAACGTCTGATGGAAAGAAATTCAAGATTGTTGTCTTTTTACTGCATTGAAAAATACCTCGACTTTTGCAAAGCTTTCAGAAAATTATTTGCAGTCCATTTAGGGAAGCTGGCTGAGCTATCAATAGATAAGTCAGCTTTTTGCTTGTCTGAGGTATCCTTGAAAGCCTGAATTTTCTACTTGAATTTAACAGCTGCGGTTGTTCCAGAGTGAGCACTGAAAAAAAAAAAAAACTACTGCATATTTTTATCCAGATCTTTGCTGAAATTGTAATGAGGGCTGCTGAGAACATTCATTTAAGATAATATAAAATTATGGTTTTACTTTTAAGGTAACACACTGCATTAGAGACCACTTTCTGATCTGAGATTTCCTTAGTTCCTCTGCCACAAAAGTAACTATTTTCAGCTTTTGAGACTTAAGGATAGATCAGATCTTGCCTTTTTACTTTTATGATTACTGATCAGATCCTGTGGCCCTGGAGAGAAGAGAGCATCTCAAACTCTGAGTCTGCAAGTTGTGTGGATGTAGTGGTTAACCCCAGCCTGAAGTCCATGCTCATGTTGGGCTGTATCTTGCTGTCTGGTTTTGGCTGGGGAAGGGTTAATTCTCTTTACAGTAGCTGGTCAGGAGCTGCTTTGGGTTTGTGCTGGAAACAGTGTTGACAATTCAGGGATGTTTTAGTTATTGCTGAGCAGTCAGGACCTTTACCCATTAAACTGCCTTTATCTCAACACAGGAATTTTCACACTTCCACTGTTCCCATTCTTTCCCCTATCCCATGAGGGAAGGAGGGAGGGAGTGGCTGTGTGGGGCTGAGTTGCTGGCTGGGGTTAAACCATGACAGTTATATATTGTCCCTCCTTCCCACTGGAAGGATATCCAAATTTGATATTGTATTGTGAGAAAGGAAAGCTTGAGATTTTTGTGCTGCACTATGAGCTTAACAGTTGGACTTGATGACCCTTTGATGACCCTAAAGGTCTTTTCCAACCTAAATGTTTGTATGATTATATGATTTGTCGCTTGCTTACATTATTTTTCACTCCAAAGTATAAAAGGCATAAATGAACAGGTTCTTCTCATGAGTGATTTCTCCCTGGTTGTTATATTATTTACTGGGCTGAAGGCTTTTTAAAGATTCTATATTTCAGTAATATCCAGAGACTATGCTGGTAGAAAAAAGAATGTAATGGAAGTTGACACTACTCTGCCTTTTTGCTCCGTGAGATGTCCTTCAACTGTGGGGTGACTTCCATTAATGTGGAGAAATCCGATGGTATATTTTGGTGCTCTGCTGTTGGACCTTATACCTGTTGGACCTTTTACTCATGTTTGTTCTTGTATATTTGCTGGTTTTCACTCTTTGTTTTTCCACCTTCCCCTGCTTTCTTTCATGCTGTTTTTTCCTAACTGTAAAGTATTTCAAGATTCTTCAAGTTCAGGACAACTTTGATTGGCACAGTCAGTGTAAAGTGCTAACAAAGTTCAGAGGAGTTTGGCAATAGTAAAGAAAAGACTGTCTGAGTGGACAGTTTTCTGTTATGGTTGATAATTTTAAAGATACACTGTTAACTCTTTTTAGATATCAGAAGTAATCAGGTGTTTTGGAGCATCTCTGGTGTTAGAAGTATGGGGGGGGAGGAATATTCTGCACCAGTTTCTTCTTCCCTTTGTCTTTATAAAGGTCATAAAGGACAGTTCTCACTTCTGGGTTTGTGGTCAGGGAGAGAAGATGATGTGCCCTTCACCTCCAAGCCCTCAAAGTACAGTTATCATTCAGCCTTTTTGGATTATTTCAGTGTCTATTCCCTTGTGTTGGTGCTTTTTAAACTACGAGTGAGGGTAACATGGACTTTGAGAAACAATGCTGATGATTTAAAGAATCACTCATGATAAAATATCTCTTTCTGGGAGTTTGTGTTCTGGTAGATTAACATTATTGATCATTCTCTCCTCACGTACTCTACAGATGATTTTAGAATTCTGGAGTTGTTATTCTTTTCTTGTCTGATGTAATTACCAGTGTAAGAAATAATTGAATTAGAAGACAACAAGGATGCATTCTAATCGTTCTAATAAATTATGTTAATGCTTTGTGCTTGCAGTCAAGTTTACTGAGAAATTGTTTGACAAAGTGACAACTTCTCTTATAGTGCAAGCAAATATAACTTTAATTTTCTCTGACTAAAGTTTACCTGTAGTAGATTTGAAACCCTGTATTAGAGGATTTGGGCTCTTCAGGCGTGTTGCACATTCTTAAGCATCTTTTCCCACCAAACAGTGCCAGGAAACTGTTCCATATTTGGTTGCTGGGAAAAGCAGGTGATTGCTAACTTATCCTATGCAGTTCTTAAACAGCACAGTAGGACAAGAATTTAAAAGTATTTCCCTAGACTTGACTTCTGCTCTTCTATTGTAACTTTTTAAAATGGAACACATGGTACAGGTAGAATGATTTCAGTCACGCCTGAGCTGCTTAGGGTTGGCAAATATGCAATAAATAGTTTAAGACTAATAAGATCTATAAAGACCATTAGGGGATTTCAAGATCACTTTACTTCTTTATAAACATTATGCATTCAAACTTTAGACTGCACACTTGGAAGGCCCACCCTGCATAATCAACAAAACAAATTTAATTAAACAGAGCATTAAAATTAGAATGATGGTAATGTGGTGGAAATCTGAATGGCAGTGACTCAAAGCAGAGACTGTAGTTATCCTAGAGCAGGTTGGTTTCATGCATTAGCTATTGAGACACTGTTACACGTGGGGCATTTAAAAAGGCATGTAATTTAAATATTTAAGTAAAACCATCCTTCTGATGGCTACATGAGATTGCACTGGGTCTGTCTTTATAAGCTGTGTGGCACCCAGGTATTTAATAGACTTTCTACCTGTGTGTGTGAAGAAATACCTTGCCCTTTATTAGCTTAATCTAAAATTCAAATTCTCACTGCAGTGTGCAACTGCATTAGGAGTACTCAGACAAATTAGATGATTCAGTATGGTAACTTTGAAGACTCTAATTTCCATGTGGAGAATCACTTTTATCATCTGGCAAAAAGACAGAAATGTGAATTTTTACATTGGCTGGGGTTTTTTTGTAACATTTATTTTGCATGGGGTT
The DNA here is from genome assembly GCF_001604755.1 of Lepidothrix coronata. Taxonomy (NCBI): domain Eukaryota; kingdom Metazoa; phylum Chordata; class Aves; order Passeriformes; family Pipridae; genus Lepidothrix; species Lepidothrix coronata. Next base: position 190,710 of record NW_016690311.1, on the reverse strand, counting down.
TGCTTTGCTATTAATCCAAACTCAAAGTTATTTAGCTTGTAGATGCTTATCTAATGTTACAGACTTTTAATGCACATACAGATTTTATTCTCTCTGCTCTTTTCTGAACTTTTCCTTTGCACACATGTTACTGTGATCTCTGCTGGAGCAAGTCTTGTATTGAGGCAGTTTTGAATCATGACTTTCTTTGGGATTTCTACCTAACTCCCTCTGTAGTGCCATTATGGTTTGTAGCATAATTATGTGTGTATGGCATTTAAAAATACATCCATAGTGAATATGGTACCTGGAAGATACCTTTGGTGTATTCAATTTGTCAGTAACTTTTGTTGTAACTTTTTGTTGCTATGAATACTTATAAACCAGATTAATTTATCCCTCGAAAAGTTTTCCTCTATTTCCAGCAGTGAAGCAGGGCTCTGAAAACCTTTATTAATGTTTATTCTTAAATACTGAAAATTCACCAACCTAAAAAGCCAATGGCATCTGGGCTGTGTGTTCACCTGTCAATAACTAGTATTGACCAGTCCAGTTGGGTGAAGTTGCTCCCAGGATTGAAGTGAATTCCGTGCCTGGCTGACAGCAGGGCAGTGCCTGGGGCTGCTGGGGTGGGTGAACAGAGGTTGGAACAACACTTCTGAAGGAAAGCTGCAGAGAGCTGCTGGGAAAAGAACCTTCCCCCCTTGTTCATATTTGCTATCTAACCTTGAGAATCTCAGGTGGCATTCTTCTATTGCATTCCTTTTGGAGAAATCTGGGCTGCTTTGAAGTTATTGGAAGCTTTGCCACTGACTTTAGATCTGCAGTTCATGGCTGTGTGTGGTTTAGTTGACGAATTGGGATTGCAGAACACTCGTGTGTTTGCCTTTTTTTGTGATTTTTATTTGCTTGTTTGTTTGTTGTTGTTGTGGTTTTTTTCCAATTACAAGGGGAATAAGGAAAAAGTTAGAAGGCTGCTCTCAAGAAAAAAAATATCTGAAGATTTTTGCTGGCATGCAGGAAGCTGATCAGAGCAACTACATTTGCAGCATCCTGTTGTACATCCTTTATAGGCTCTTAGAGAGCTTGTGCATAACTAACCCTTGCTTGAAATCATTCTAACCAGAGAAGAAACCTCCCCAGACAAGCATGAAAAACATAGTGGACATTTCTAGATGCTTCTTTTCCTGCTTATTCCCGAGCGAAATTGAAAAACATCAGGGCAGCAGCTGCCCTGGCAGGGAACTGCCTGACCAGAGCATTTGAGACTTTGGGGTTTCTGAGATTTCACATACAGGACAAAAGTATGTTTTCTGACTTATAGTGTGTAGCAAAATATAGTCTGAGATCCCTTGTGTAACCAGGACATGGACATGCTCTTAGATAAAAGAAAAAAAAGCACGGAAGAAAAAATCCATTAGGGAGTTTCAGGAACGGGGTTGGAGCTGTGGGTGTGGGGCCACGTGCTGACATAAACTGTGTGCCTTGAGGTTATCACTTCAGTTATTAACTTGGTGCTTTGGTTGCGGCCTTTGGGCAAATATTTGTTGAAACATAAAGGTTTTCTGGGGCGTAGCCTGGTTTCCTTTTAGGTGATTCTAATCTCAGTTTCTCTTCTGGTGAACCGCAAGCCTTGAGACTTTCAGGTGTTTTTAAAAAATGACTGGACTTACTGGAAGTCACCCTAAGTGCGAGAGAAAGTAGCTTGTTGAAGTTTTTGCCTTGTTTGGCCAGAATTCTGAACATTAGTCTTATTTTAAAATTCACATTTCTCACTTCTAGCAGAGGGATAGCAGGTGGTTATTTATCTTACTGAGCTAGACTCAGCAGGACTCCAGGGAGCTACAGGTTGGAAGTTCAGCCGGCAGAGTTGTGGTTGGGAAGCTTTTTCCTGCAGTGCCTGTGTATGCTCAGGGGTGTGTTGTGTGGGTTGGTTGGTTGGTTTGTTTGTGTTTGTGGTGGGGCTTTTTTATTTTTCTGAAAAAAAAAAAAAGGAAGTAAAAAGCGGTGAGAGAAGAGGTAGAGAGAGGAACTATTTTAAAGAAAATAAATGGAACTCCAGGCCTTTCACTTGAGAAGCAAGGCATGTCCCCAAAACTGGGGGAACATGAGAGAATGGGGCATGGATATATCTCAAGGTGATAAATCTTTCATGTTTTGTCTTTTCCTTTGGTTTACTCTGTTTCCTGGCAATTGGGCTTGCAGCAAATCTGAAGATATGAGTGTGTGTGTCTCCTTTAATATCTGCCTACATTTTGGAGAAAATGTTCTTCCTCAAGTACAGTCTGCTTGTAAATGCTGCAGTGGGGACTGCAAGCTCAGTCCTGCCTTGCTATAAACAAGAGGAAAGCTGGTTGTTTTCACAGGCTGAGCTTTCCATCATTCTCACAAATCAATGCTGTGAATATGGTAAGTTCAGTGGGCTTTTTTGTGTTGTCGGCTTTTCTTTACAGAAAATTCTGAAATATGAGAAGTTTAAATAAAAATGCAAAATAACTGTGCCATGATCAAGGCCAGGATCAGACCAGTTCATTTGTTCTTCTAATTTGTTTCAACAGTTTTTGTAAATCTGCTGCATTCTTCAGTGTTTATGTGCTGTTCAACTCAAGCTGAGTACCTTAAACAATACACTGTTCAGTATTGCAACAACTCCCAAATTCGTCCTTAATGATTTCAAGAAATCTTTGTCTTCTCATGGAAGATTTTTAAAAACTGCTGGGGAAGAGGGGAGCCTACAGGAAAGATGGAGAGAGACTTTTTACAAAGGCACGTGGTGGCAGGACAAGAGGGAATGGCTTCAAACAGAGAGTAGGGTTAGATGAGATATTAGGAAAAAATTCTTCCCTGTGAGGGCAGTGAGGCCCTGGCACAGGTTGCCCAGAGGAGCTGGGGCTGCCCCGTCCCTGGAAGTGTCCAAGGCCGGGTTGGATGGGGCTTGGAGCCCGTAACAGCAGGGTAGGAACCAGATGATCTTTAAGGTCCCTTCCAACCCAAACCATTCTGTGATTGGAAAAACTGTTAAGGCTGAAAACATTTTTAGCTTTTCTCCTGCAGACAAATCTTAGGTGTAAGGGTTCTGGATAGACTGTCATCCAAAACTTGTGTGTTTTGATACTCCCACAGTCCCTAAACAGTCAGTTCTTGAAGTTTTTGCATTAGCTTCAAGAATCAGAATTTTAAAATGCTTTCATAGTGACCATATAGTCATTGTGTTATAAACTCCCCTATCTTGAAGCATGGCAAGAAACTATTATGAGGTTCTTCCAAATGGCTTTGAAATTTCTATATCTCCCAGCATTCCAAAATTTTACCAGGATGTCTGATAAACACGATTTCAAGCTGTGTAGTAGACTTGGGAGACACTAAATTCAGCAGAATGTAAATTACATTCAGTGAACCTCTGAATCCTCCTTCCATAGACTCAGCACTGTTACTCCAGTGTGTCCCATTTAACAGTAGGCTGGAGTTCAACTGCATGAGATACTGGTTAAAAAATCTCAAGCAAGTCACTAGAAACTTGATATTATAAGAATTGCTTGCTACTCTAGGTCTTTATGGTTTTCTAACTTGATTGTGTATTATAATTGCTTTTTTTTTTAATATTACCAAACTGTCAGATAAAGTATCTGTCCTCAAGTCTGCTCTAGTGGAAGCTACTCTTAGATGCCTTTTTTTTTTTAGCAGCTGCCACTTTAAGGTTTGTGCATATGGGCTTTGCAAAATTATGATTTTCAGTTTTCAAACAACTGTTCTGTGTTTTCAAACAACTGTGTTTTCAGTTTGGTCTAAGCTCCTCTCATTCCCACACAATGGTAAAGCTTTACAAATATTTGAATTTCTCCATGTATTTTCATTTTTTAACATAAATCATAGGTTTGGCAAGCCATATTCCTATAAACTGAATTATTGTTTTACTGAGTAATCGAGCTGCAAATCAGGAACCCTTTTGAGAGCTGCCTTACAGACCTACAAGGAGAAAGTTCTCTGATCCAGGGAGCTGAAGGCCTCCAAGTGGAAGGCTGGAAACAGTCAGTACAGGCAAATAGGTGGGAATGTGGAACTTGTTGAGATGACAAATTCAGGGACCCCCCCCCATACACCCTGATAAATGAATGCCTCCTTCTCTCTGCAAGGTTGCAAATGCCAAATCCATCTGAGAACTTCCTGATATATATATATATATAAAATTCATACTTTCTGCTTTGATTTTTCTGTACTTTTTCTTTGAGCTGTCTTCATCCTCCAAGTGACATGGTAATTAATGCTAATTACTAATTTATTGCTTTAGGGTAGAATGAAAAACCCACGAAAATAATCAAGTTTCTTGCTTCTCCAGGTTTAAAAGACTGTCCTAGGTCTGCCCTGTAAACCTCAGCCTATACCTTTGGGTTTTAAATCTGGTGCTTTATCCAAAAAAAATCAAAATGGTGGGACTTAAAGCCACGCCACAGAATAAAAATTCATGAAACTGAGAACTGATGGAGTTTTAATATAATGAACTGAAATCCTGCCTGGAACCTTTGACAGTTATTATTAAATGTCTTTCATGTGTCTTATCTGCTTTAGTTTTAAATGATCTTTTTAAGACATACACTGAGGAGTGAATGTGTGTGATGTCAAGGAAGGTCAAATAACTGAAATATTAGTGTAGTTCAGAAATGCACCTGAAATACATTTAACTGTAAAGCTTCTTAATTAGTAGTTGTCTTGGCTTTTTATTAATGTTTGTCTCTGTCAGTCTCTTCAAAGTGTTGGCTTGAAAACTAGTGTGTTTATATATATTTTTATTTATATATGTGTGTGTGTCTCATATCTCAGTTGGCCTCTAAGTTACCTTTATGCCTAGCTCAAAATGTAGAGGTATGCTTTCTTTTGCAGGATAAAGAGTAGAATGTTCTTAATGGAATTAATAAGGAAGACAAAATATTTGGGTGTTTCCTTTTATATGGTGAGGCTGATTTTTTAAATTATATTTTCTTTTAACAGCTTAGATTCTATAATTATATATATTTTTTTTTGAAGAGCAATATAAAATCTGCTAGCCAAGAATAGAAAAGAGGAATAAAAAAGTAAAAAGGCAAATTATGAATTCTTGGAACTCCAGTGAAAGCAGCCATGGATGTCTCATAGCTTAAGAGAAGCTGGTGTGGATACTTGTGGCAGTGCATTTCATTCTTCCACTCAGGGCTGTGAGTTCTGTGACAAAGGCAGGCTTTGAAACAGTGCAGAATGTGCACAGTAATCTCTCCAGAGACCTGGCATCCTGTAAACTGATCCACTTCTCTTGGAATGGCTTTATAGGTATCCACTTCTAGTTGAGAAAAAGAGAATCAGGATTTATCTTCCTTTCCTTGTTCTTGGCAATGGTGAATATGAAAAACTTTGTGTGATTCAGTGTTGGTCCCGAGTGTTGGACTGTGGAGTCTCTTCAGGGCTATGGACTGTTCTGTGTTCAGAGAATATTTAGGGCAGAAGTTCTTGCTTGATCCTTAGCCACTAAAACAGTCAAGTGCTTACATTACCAAAATGTAGGAGACAAAACCAAGCAAAACTGTTGCTCTGTTACTGCTGCCAAAGATAATGATACAAATGGGTTGCTGAAGAAACCTCTTGGTTTCCAAGAGTCTGTCCCAGTGTTTTGACCTTCCTTTGAGGCTTGCTACTGGAACGATTGGTTACTGCTGCTTGTCTCTAGACTTGGTTTCTCAGAATTGTTAGTTTAATTAAAATGAGATTATCCATGAATTAGTTCTCCCTTATTTGTTCTTGGAGGTGCTTTTTGTACCTTTTCAATCGTGGGAAGATTCCTTGTTTTAAGTGCAGATCCTGGTTTAGATGTGGTGCTCAGAAACTTCTGGAACATGTCAGTTGAGTTGATATGTTCCTCTGGCAGTGTGCTCAGTAGCTGATATTAAGGCAGTCCAAGGGCTCTTTCCAGGGCATTTTGGGGTGGGTCTCCAAAGCTGGACTCTGGGTGTCAGCTCTGACATCTGCCAAACTAACCCAGGTGTTAGTGTTAGATGAACCTCCTAGGGTGGTCACTGCCGGTCAAGTTTTACCTTTATGGAGTCCTTATATTTTAAAATCCTGTGTCCCTACCAATCAGAATTTCTCCTTCCTTCAAGCCTTTCTTTCCCATGTTGTAAACTTTTCATAGTACCTAATGCTGTGCTTGTTGTTAACTTCTTGTTTCCATTTGAGGAACATGCTTTGGAAAAATACAAAACTAAGTATGAATTTCTCCATTCTTCTAATTCAACAACTGACCTCAAACACTAGAATTACATTTCTGGAACAAAGAGTTTCTCCTTTATAAATGCTTATGTTACTTTTATGAAACCAAAAGGCTTTTATTGGATGACAGTATTCATGTGGTTGGCAACAAAACAATAGATAAGTTACTGTCAAGTGCAGAATGTGCACCTGGTTCGAGGGGTTTAATAGAATTAGGAAACTACTACTTAGAGCACTTTCCAATGTTTTTAAACACACTGTAGACTGACAAAATGCCACTTTAGGTTATTTCTGTTAGTGATGTCTTTTTACTTATGCTTGGAGAAATCATGTTACTAATTTGCAGTAACAGTATGGATTGTTGCACATACTTGTCTCCTAAACATTGGCATATTTCTTACCCCAGGCTCATATTTGCTAATAACTCATTATCAAATCACATTTGGAAGAGGGGCTGCTGAATTACTTAGCTAGAATGCAGTCAGAGGTTTGGCCTTACTCATGACCTTCACCAAATAACAAGAGGCAGCTGCACACATCTTGTGTCTGACAGGAATGTTAATCCCCATTCCCTGCAATACACTGTGTAATTGGTGGTGAAATGCAGAGGGGAATATTGTCCCTTCCTTGTACACTCCAAAATCACTCTAATCATCCTCTGTACTGACTTATATGGGATGGATTTTTTTCTAATCCTTGGACCTAAAATACTCATGTAGCTAAAATAGGTCCTAACAAGGATCTCCTAACAGTGTACAGGAATGAGAAATACCTTTGCTTTTCTGTTCTCTTCAGCCCATGCCTTGGTTTGCTGTACAGTAGTGGGAAGTTCACGTCATGTCATTTGTCCTTTTCAGAAGTTTGATCAGCTCTGTCTGTGAGGATAGAGCTGGGACTTGTTCTAAAGCGGATCTAATGAAAATCTGGAATTCATAATATTATGGCTGAGGCTTAAAAGAAAACCTGAATGAAAAGACATGATGTTGAAGCTTCTCACCACAGAAATGTTAGGTTTGTCGAGGTTTTGCGTTATGGCAGAAGTTGTTTGATAGTTGTCCTAAAATACGTCATATGGGTAGTAATGCTTTCAAATTACAATACTATTTATTCAATAGACATTTGGCAACTGGTTCTCTAACAGGTGGCAGATAATTGATGCTCTAAACATTAATGATTATTGATTTTGTTTAGGTGGTTCTATGGCAAAAGTATGGAAAAAAGAGAAATCAGATACAAATTGAGTCCTCCCAAACTGAGTTGTTCTCTTCTGCAGAGTTCAGTAAGATTCCCATGGGATCACATCTCTTCCCACACAACAAACACTTATTTGAATTTCTCCACTGAATAGCTTTGTGACCCTCTGTATTAAAGACCTCGAAGATGTGTTTTCTTATTTCAAGTAAAGATTGAATAAATGTAGAAGGAACCTCCTGCAACCTCCTGATGTGTGTGTTTCTCCTATGAAGATACTCAAACTGCTCTGTTTGCTAAGACATGAATTAAACCCATCAGTGATTTCTTCACATGGTGTGACAGCAGTGAACAAAGAAACAAATAACAAAGTCCATGTGACATGTACCCATTTCAGCCCTGATCCAAAAACTGTTTGGAGACACCTTGGAGGGAAAACCCCCCCACCCTGATTTACAGGTAAATCATGTAACAGGAACCCCTGTGAGTCTCTAAATTTACATGCATTGTCTTTGAACTGAGAGCACAATCTTGTTCATCTGAACATTTTAGAAAGAAGCACAAAGATTACAATATATCCAGCAATGCAAAACTTTTAGGTACCTGGGGGACAGGCTGCATATGAGGCTCTTTGTTTGAGTAAGAGATTAGGCTGGACAGTCCAACTCCCAGTAGCCAGAGCTGGGTGAGGGTTGTTTCCATGATCTCTGATTGAGCTTTATTGCTCTGTAGCTCTTGCAAAGATTTTTTAATCCGATCACAAGAGCAGATTTTATGAAGCCAAGAGGCTTGGCTTTGGTAAACAGAGTACCCAGCTGTACAGCCCAACCTCTGGAGGGAGATTGACTTCCTGCTGAAATATGTTGTTCTCCTGCTTTCTTCTGCTTTCCTGCCTGTAGCCTTCTGTATCTTCTAATTCTTCACTAAGCTAATGTTATTTAATGGGGAGCTGAATTGTGCAGCTGGTGTGCCTTTGAGAATTCTGAAATTAAAGTTTCATCAAGCCAGAGTATCTCCAGACATTGAAGCCTTTGGTCTTTTCCATTCAAATGCATGTGGCAATAATGGAACCCCAGGTGATGGTGATAGTGAGCTGGTAACTTAATAGTGATTCCCTGGAGAAATTATTTAGTGAAATCAAAACCTTTCAAAAGTGAGCTGTTAATTTTGCAGGGAGAAAACCTCACTGGTTTTAAAGCTAAAAGAAAAATCTTATTATAAAACTGCCTTTCCTTCTTATTAGAAATTACCATGATAATTCTGATTTGGGAAGCAAAGAAGGTTCATATGTTTGCCCTTCACTGGTCTTGTTGTGGTGGCCCTCTTTGACAAGATTGTGGGTTTGTTTTGGTAAATTGCACTGGAAAGTAATGGAAAAGATCCAGGAAAGCCTGAGACAGAGTATGTGGCTGGCATTCAATGTATTGACATATCAAAGCCTTGGGTATATCATAAATTAATCATCTGCAGTCTCAGCTATCGGAGGTGGGGGGGAAGTACATTATGTTCCCGCTCTGTAAATAAATTTCTTGGCTGATATAGAACTGATCTAAGTGAAGTCTCACTTGGTTTGTCATCTCTTGAATACTTCTCAGGCTCCAAATTCCCAAGAACTGCGGTTGTTTAACACATAAATGACCACTGTAAAGAGAGGAAATACTCTTCATTTTCCCTAGGCCTAAACAGAACAGACTGAAATGTAAACAAAGTTTGAGATTAGATAAGAAATACAAGGCTAGTTGAGCATGCAAATGGATCAGAAACTCAATAATATTCCCACTATGAATGTGAATAGATTAGGACAAAATCTGTGTGAGGCTATCTTACAGCTCTTTGATCATCTCTGAGTAAAATGGCTCATACAGAAATGACCTGGGTTTATTCTGCCATAGGTTGAAAATATGAATAAGATCATATGCAGAGATGTTTGCTTGCACCTTGACTCACCGAATGGCATAAAGTGTACATGCTGCAGGGAAGTGCATTTATATTTTTATGAAGACAAAGAATTATCATCAGTCAGTTTAAGAATAAAGCCTTTATTAAATCTGTGATGTGAAAGGAAAGAATGGTTCATTTGAAAAGCACCGGATACACTTTGATTAATTGTTAAGCATTCTGTAAAAAAATGTTTTGAAATTGCTACTTACAGAGTAGTTTAGCTCTGGAATGAGCAGCTCCAGCAATTGATGTATTGGCAGACACATACCTAGTTAAATGAGTTCTAAATTATTCACTGATAACCAGCAGCTATTGCATATGTGATATTCATCCCTTTTCTCTTGTATAAAGCTGTGGATGGTCATTCTCAACTCTTCTTGGAAGTAACTACTGCTTTTTGATGACAGGGAGAAGAAGCTGCTCTTTAATGTTGTGCTGTATTTGAGGAATTTCTACTTCCTTAACTATGACAGAGTTTTTTTTCTTTTATAAAGAGGTCACTTGCAAAAGGGAAACAAAATTTAAATTTGTGCTCTTTTTCTTTCGTGTATATCTTTTTTTTTCTTGTATTCCTGTCATGACTTGTGCTTTATTCCAGAGAAATGAGGTCTTGTCCAGCGGAGGGTACTCCAACCTGACCAAATAGCAGGAGACATTTTCATTCTAGTGACAGAGAGGAACAAACAGACGTGTCTTTCCTGATCCCAGCTCCACAATTTCGGTGAGAAAGAGGCAGGAAAAAGAGACTGAGTCTGTTAGAGGCAGCTTGCTCCCCAAAGGAGATCAAAAGAGACAGCTGAGTGCTGAGAATAGTGTGGGGTTTTTCCTCCTTCAGTCTGTTTTGTCGTGGGGTTTTTTGCCCCCATTCTGCTCCTCCCGTGGAAAGGGGCTGGAAAGTGATGCAAGTGTGACTTGCACGTGTTTTCACTGGTGCAACAAGGCAACACTGAGAACTGTCAGCACTGACCCTGCACTGGAGGTGTGCAAGGGTCAGGTGCCTCCCTGTAAGATGAGCAGCAGGAGATTGTCAGGAAGCATCAATACTGTCCTGCCTAAAATATACAGAAAACTCCAGATAGCCAAGTGTATTGATTTTAGTCTCCGTTTGGGATGTGTAAACACGATGGTTTGAATCACTTTGGAGTGACCCAGCGTTAGTCATCTATTGAAATGAGACTCTTCAACCATCTTGATCATCTTCAAAGTTCTCTTGACAGATAGGAAATGTGCTATTCCTTATCTTAGAACCAGGTCACCACTGGGGTATGTCTGGAATAGTTGTGTAACACATTTTTCTTTTCTTCATCTAAATAAGTTCAAAAAACGATACTACACTATTAATATTTTTTAAGTCTGAAAATTGTGATTGGATCCTTGCATGACAGTGTACATAGTGTACTGCTTTTGAAACAAAGAACATTGGAGATTTTGATACGTGCTGTGTTTGACATGGGGGTAGTGAATCAGATAAGAGATGCTGGTGACTGTATCTGCCTGCTGAGAACAAACCAGCTGGTATTTCTTTGGGAAGTATTCAGAAAACACCCTCTCGTTAATGATCCATTGCATGATCTGGCATCTGGCAAACTAATACCTTGTCATCTTTATGGTGAAAGTCACCACAAATCATTAAAGAACCATTCAACTTCTCTATGCTTTCTAAAATACAGTAATTATGGTAAAAATTGTTCTTATTAGCAACATTATTGAATGATGCAACCCAAGATCAATCTCACAGTGGAATCTGGTGGCACAGACAATAAAAAATGTTAATTCCAGAGGTAGTTTCCCTCTTCAGCAAGCAGGTGGCTGTGGTTAGTAGAATTTGTTTTCTGTAATGCCTATGGTAAAATTGAGTGGAGTTAATTTTTAATGGAATCTTGTAATTTGAGCTATTTTATTGATCCCTTCAATGAAGAACTGAACATCTGGAGCCATCTTGACTTGATTATATTTGTGTCAGTGAGACTTTTTATGGCAAGAGTTATTTTTCACTTTTGAAACTGTCTGTGTGTGCCCCTGAATATGTAAGGAAGATGATGTCAAGCTCCTTCTGAACCTTCCTGAGAATACAACTCCAAATGTAGCCTGGATTTCCTCAGAGGCTTGCCTTCATTAGGACAGTTTCCCTTGTCTATTCTGCAATTGGTCAGAACTTAAAAAGTAATAACTGTAACATTCAAAAGTAGTATTCAACTTGATATTTCATACAATTGGTAAAAATTGTATTTTCTTTCTGACTTTTGAAGATGTGGGATTCAGGGTAATGTCCAGATGATGGAAGATAAAACTTTTAAGTCTTTTAATATGTAACTTCAGTATATTTTTGATGGGTAGTCACTTAAGATTATACGTTTGGTTTAAAAAACCCAAATTATTGAATCAAAACTTGTTAAAGTGGAAGACTCATTACAAGAGGAATGAAGGCTCTGAAATAGATGGGACAAGATTTATTCCTTCAGTGAAATGAGTAAGTTCAGGCAATAACATTTGGAGATGGAATCTCTAAGACCCATTTCAGCTGTCAGGATCTTCTTGTTAGATCCTTCAGTTCAGTTTGGTGTCAATTTTCTGTTGTAGTGAACTCGTGAGGGAGCAGACAGGGATGTGCTGTGGGTGATTTAAGGACGGATGGATGCAAAGTCTATTTTGGAAAAGGCCAGACGTCTCTCTCTCTCCCTCTTTCTATATTTGCACAATAACTGTCTTTCACATGCTTGTCATCTCTTAAAGTTTATATCACTTGTTGCAGAGCTTGTCACAGTGGTTATTTTCCATCGTAACTATTCACTGTGTGAAGCATTTCTTCCAGCATTCCTTTTGAAGGTGACCTTTCCTTAGCTTAAGTTCATGCCCTTTGTTGTTACATTTGACACAAGTTTCTATAGCCTTATAAAAAATACCTTTTGTTCTTTTATAAAATTCTTGTGTAACTTGGCAGGATCTGCTGTTAATTTATTTTTCCAAAGTCTAGACCTCATTCCTCTGAGGTTTTTTTTTTATCCCAGATCTTCCAGTACCTGCATGATTGAGTGATATCTATGTATCTTTATTCTTTGCATACTTCTTACGAGCAGTGATTGGAAATGTGAGCATTGTTCCACGTGTGCTTTNTCTCATATACATATATATATATATGTGCAATAGATAATGTTCATCTGACTCACAGCATGTTCATATGGGAAACCATTCAAAACTGTATAACTAAGTTATATTTGTTGCATTTAAACCCACAGTAGTATAGGATTAAATGTTCAGGGTTTTTTCATGGTACCTTTTACACAAAAAGTGTTTCTGTATAATTGGCAACTAAAGAAAGAACCCCATTTATGGGCATAATGTGCACTAAAAAAAGTCAGTTACAGGAAAAAAAGCAATCTGGGTTTTTATCAACTGAATTTCTGTACAAGATCATCTACCTGCTTTGAAAGTGTCTGCACAGAACGGTAATTTGTCAAGGTAAATCTGTAATTGGTTTAAGCTGTTTCGGGTTCTGTAGGAAGGAATTTACCATCGGAAGAGAATAAAAAGTCTTCAAATTCTTCATTAAAACTGTTGCCGAAGATCTTTTTAGTGATCTTAAATTGTGTTTTATACTTGATGGCCCAGTTGGCTCTTGTGCTGAGGAGTCTCTCCTGCAGTGATACATTCATAGGAACTAGATGTGTGGTGTCCATTGTTCCTTTGTGGTCAGTGCTTTCTGTAATACCCAGATTGTTTATCAAATTACTGGAGAGCACTTCCCTTTTTTGACTCTCTTGGATATTTTTAAATGAAAATATTTTTTCCTTGTTTTTTTTTTTTTCCAAAGCAAAACTGCCTTGAGTCTTAAGGGGGTTGTGTTCTTTGCTAAAAGCTGAGAACTGATTTGATCCATCAAGTGTACACTTTGTGTAGGATGGAGGTCATCTGGCACTCGCTGCTTGCTTGAACACTTAGCTGACTAATTGTTTTAATAATAGTTACCCCTTACCCACAGTTAGTTTGTGGTGTATCTTCTGTGCCTCATTTTGTTACTCCTGTTATATGCCTCAGTTCTCTTTGTGTCTGTACAACTTCATTGTTTATCCTCTGAAATCGACTCCAAGTCTAAAATTTTCTTGGTTTCAGTTGTGCTTTGCTGCAGGGCTCATTGCAAGCATCTGTTGATTTCTTTTGCTTCCTGTAAGGGAAGGGACCAATTTAATAATTATCACATAAAATTCAGTTTTGCACTGCACAGTATGATAGAAAACAGGCTTTCTAAGGAAACTGTCTTCAAGGTTGATTAGATAATCATATTTTCTTTAGAATTCTGTAATGTTTAAAATTAACTGCATGGGAGGATTATGAACTTTATTGTAATTGGTTTTGTGTCTTTTCATAGAACAGCGTTGTTAATGTCTGTGACACATGCTGGTTTTTTCAGTACTAATATTAATAAGCCAGTCTTATTTAATACTGGAGGGCTGTGGTGGGTTGACCATGGCTGGATGTCAGGTGCACATCAAAGCCACTCCATCACTCCCCCTGCTCAGCTGGAAGGGCAGAGACAATATAATGAAAGGCTGAGTGAGTGCATCGAGAGATCACTCCCCAATTACCATCACGGGCAAAAGAGACAGGACTTGGGGAAATTAGTTTAATTTATTACCAATTAAATCAGAGTAGGATAGTGAGAAGTAAAACTGAATCTTAAGTCTTCTATTTTTCAGCACAGCAAAAGTTAATTCTTCTTGCATTTTAGCAAGCAGTCCTTTTGCTTTAAAATATTATTTCTTCTTTTTGGTTTTAAAGAAGTACTTTGGCTATTTCTCATGTCCCACCAGTAGCCAGTCCTGTGCATCAGCATTGCTTGGTAGCTTGCTGTCACTACTTCTTTTTTGAGTTTTTTTTTTTTAATTATTCTTATTTTATCCTGGTAATACTATTTCCCTCTTTTTATCCCAAACCCAGTTGGGAAAAACTTAAATACACTGCATGTGATTTATCTCAGTTTTGCAAAGGATCAGGTCAGTGTCACAGACACAGAGAATGCAGAAGTCCCGTTAGTAAAACGGCTTCAGGACTGAACCACGTTGTGAGTTTGCATTTACATAGTGCTGGATTTTACTTGGCTGGTTCAAGCAGACACTGTCTGTCTGACCTTGGCCTTGAAGAGGGTATTTTGTTTCAATGTCTGTTTTCTGACTGTTTTTGGGTTCTGTGCCATCCATGAATGGGAAGTTGAACACAGTATGTAGTCACACAGATATGTCTAAAAGGGAGATCACTGTCACTTCCGAATTCTGCAAAATAAGGGGTCATCACCAAGGGGTGCTGTGGTGAAAAAGCAGCAGCATTAGGAATTAGTTATGGCACCTTTATGGGAAGAGACAATAATGTAAACAAATATCTAAGGAAATAATGCTCACCTTAAATAATACAGTAGATTTCAAGATTCTTTCTGAAGCTGAATAAGAAAAATTCTGACTCCAAAAGATTATTTAGACATACCCACATATGGACACACACAAACCCAAAGGTTAATTGTCAGATCTTGCCTTCATCTGTGGGAGGCATTTGGGCTGTGAGGCACAATAAAATCCAGTGCAGGTTCTGCTGTACAGGGATGAATAAGATATTCTTGCCATAAAGGTCTAAGGGGAGAGCAACAAATCCATACTGGAGCCTTGATTTGTATGAGGGAGAAAATAAAAAGTCATATAAGAAGTATCCCTAGGATTCAGTTGTTGGTTTTTCCAGTATATATTAATCTTCACTGACTTTGACTAAAGCTCCTTAGTCTTGCCTTATCAAAACAAAAATACTGTCAAAATACGTTAATAAAATTTCACTTTCTAAGTTTTAGACCATACCTGAAATCTGATGTCTCAGGCATGAATTGTTTTTCTGCAGTAGCTCACAAATAGTTGGCAGCACCTTTCTGAGCACAACAGGCTGTGAATACAAAATATTAATAAACCAGAAACATGTAGTTCCAAGACAAGCAGTTTTTAAAAATTGCATTATGTATACTTAATGCCTAACTGACCTTTACTGCTGTTTCTTAAATCTCTTAAAAATTCATCTAATTTCAAAGACAGAGTATTAGCCCATTTATATGTAAATTACCTTTAATTCATGCATTGATTTGAAAGACTAATCCAAAAGATCCTTTACCACAGGTGACCTTTTTGACACTGTACTTCTGGGAAGACTGTAAAGTGGTTTCTTACGACCTCACATCCACCTGTAGCATAAAACATGTGCCTACTTCAGTCTGTATAAATCAATCATGAGAGACTGGTTTCCAATGAACATTGAATTATTAACACTGTAACTGTCTCGGTTACAGTCATAGTTAAACCAGCTCCTATTTAACCCAATGGTTATTTTCTGTTGGCACTCTTGCATGTTTTAGATGTTAAATACAGTTAAGGCATTCACTGATTATGCCCCTTGAATAATAAATAGTAGTATAATTCAGCTTTTAATGAGGATCTCCAAAGATTGGAAGTTTCAACAAACATTCAATATTTATAATTTGTCAAAATTTCGTTCACCGCAGGAGCTACTAGAACAAATATGCTAAAGCTGACTTCTAAACCCTTCCCTTTGCAGAAGAGAGTGTACAAAACTGGAATTATTAAGTATTAGGATTTATAAATGTATGTTTTCATCCATTCGTGCTCCAGAAAGTGACTCTTGATCTACACCTGCTGCAGAGTGCATTTCACTGCAGAGTGAAGGCTCACTTGGCTTGATGGGCAGTCTGTTATTTACTGTTTTCTCACTGTGACAGGTTTTTACTGGGAGGCTCCTTAATAATTCTACTGAATTACTGCAGGGTTTTTTTTAATAATACATAATGTTGAAGAAAATAAATGCTGTATTTGCCTCTGATTTCCTTAAAATAACATTTACTTTTTCAGTTAATTAGAGCTTCAGAAGAGAGATGGTACAAGGATCTAGTGTTAAAGATTGTTGCCTGTTGGCATAGTCATCAATAAAATGAAATGATCTGATGTTCTGAAAATCCATTTTAATTCAGATGTGATGAAATTCTTGGACCAAGGAAAAACAAAATCTGCCTTTTTAAATCCATTTAGGCGATGAAGTGTACCAGACAGTGCATTTTTATATTATTACTGTACAATAAGCGAAGATTATTTGTGTTGCATGCTTCATATGAGAAGACATAAAGTACTTTAACACAGTTATAATAAAGGAATTATGCCTTGCCAAGTTACAAACAATCATGGAAAAGTGCAGTAAATGAAACAAAAAAGTGTGGAGATAATGGGATCCAAATTGGCCCGTGTCTATAATTATTAACTTACTCTGTTTTATCAGGATAAATAAATATTAATGGTCTTTGTGGGGGGACAGGCCTGTCTGCTCTCTGTTCACAAAGGAGATTTTTTTTTTTTCAGGAGAATGAGAATCAAATGGCATCAGAAGTAGTGCTTTATCATTTGCTGTTCCCAGACACACAAAACCAGCCACAAACCCACCTACACACTGTTGTTTGCAGAATAAGATAAATTGTTTTAAGAAGAAGAACGATAAAACCCCGCAAAAGAAGTGGCTGCTGTAAACAAGAACATTTCTTGACAGACGTTCTTAGTAATTAAACTATCTACTTACCCGCTGTTTGAGCTGTAAGTTGTTGATTTTATCCTAACTTGGCTTTTAGAGATTTCCTACCATTAATAGACTCTACACAGCTACCGCTTATAGTGTTTGTTTTCTCTTCTGAAATATTGATCAAGCATCCAGTTACCATGTTAAATAGTGTTGTCTTGGCCTATAAGAATCAAAAGGGATTTTATTTAATGTAAGGAAGCATTCAGGAACACTGGCAGAACTTATTTGGTGAAAAAAGAAATTGGCGTTTTGGTGAGATTCGGAAGGTTTGGTGAGTTGAAGAGATGCACCTTGAAAATGTTTGGCTTTGAAAAAACCAGCAAACCCCACAAATCAAAACCCCAAAAAGCCCCTCATCCCAAAACGACCACCCCAAACCCCTGTTGATGGTGGGAAGGCATCCTGGTGATCTCACTTTATACTGATGGCTTGAAGGGCTGTAGCTGTGAAAATCACACGTGCAAGGCAGGGGGA
This sequence comes from Lepidothrix coronata, assembly GCF_001604755.1. Classification (NCBI taxonomy): domain Eukaryota; kingdom Metazoa; phylum Chordata; class Aves; order Passeriformes; family Pipridae; genus Lepidothrix; species Lepidothrix coronata. Next base: position 173,283 of record NW_016690311.1, on the reverse strand, counting down.
CAAGGACATACATTGGTATCCTCATGTATGGGACTGATTATCATCATTATTTGCTATGGTAATACAGTTCTCTGCTCAAAAATTAGATATAATTAGGAAATTAAAGGAGTAAATGTAAGAAAAGCTGCTGAAAATTAGCTGTTCATGTCAACAAATGTGGTGGGGTTTGTGACTGAGCCAAGGCTGAGAACTGAGCTGTCTAATGTGACACTGGTAATTCTGGAAGTTTTTCTGGTTTGAAGGTGCTCATGAATAGCTTGAAATGCTAATATTGGATTCAATTACCAAACCCAGAAGGCAGTGTCCATGTAGAGGTTACTTTGTTATCACAGTGTGGTATGATAAAGAGTAGGACATTGTTTCCTGTTACAGAATTTGTCCTCTTCTGGGTGGATTGAAAGGAAATGCATATTTCAATTTGTCTTACATATTTTTGTCTGTATTTATGTATTTGTATGTATTTGTTTCTGCATATGGGCTTATTACCTAGAGAACAAAATGCAAGAGTGGTAGTATTTAGGAGTGAGTAAGATGAGTGGGGAAAAAAAAAAGTTTTGATTAGTGTTAGTATTTAAATATTCTCAGGATCCGTTTCCTTTGGCTGCATAATTGTATACTTGATATGTTATCTTCTGGAGAGTACAAGAGAAAGATGGAGAAGAAAAAGCACAGAAAGGCACCAACTTTCAAGTGTTTTCTGAATTAGTGAAAAATGTGTTGCACTATGAAGAGTGATAATACTCTGATAGCATTACTATAGTTTATTACAGCAATGAATCTGTCCCAGTAACAACAGTGTTTCTGAAAGCTGTGTCCTTTATCCTCCTGACTCTAGACTGGGGTTCTGTTTAGCTGATGTGAAAAATGCTGGGTGGCAGTGCAGGGAAAAAAAACACTTGAACTTTCAACTGTTTTGAGTGGCAAGGACTCAGCTCCATGTTTGTTTGCATGCACAGATTTGTGAGCTCGAACTGTTGCACACACAGATACTTGTCTTATAGTTACTATATGCTAAGTGTATAAAATTAAGAAGTTATTTTTTTTCTATAAATATTTAATTGTATTTTTATTGAAGTATAAAGAAGTGTTCTAGTGTAAAGTGGGAAGTGATGCTGCACTAAGTTAAATAGCATTTTGGATGGGCATGAAAATTAGCTGGAGCTTCCAGTGTCCGTGTTTTGGACTCCTGGTGTCTCCACTTAACTGTTGCTGAATGTCTCTCTTCACCACAGAATACAACAAACCTGTCTCTCAGCAGTGCTACTTTCCAGTAAAGCCTCTGTTGCAGCAGGTGGCATTTAATGGGGTGGGACTTATGACTTTATGGAAGTCAATTCCTGAGAGGTGAATTTATGTACAAACCTGGGAGGATCAGAGAGATTGATAATGATATATTCACAGGGTACCTGTCAGGAGGAACAGGACTGCAGCACCAGGGATAAATGAAGATATTGGCTCAGCAGCATAATACATAAATCCAGTTCACAGAGTGACAGCAAAAATAAGATGACAGAAAAGATTTATATTGATCAAACGAAATACTAGCCTTGGGCGAAAGGAACAAAAGGATTAACAAAAAGTGATGCAGCTGGCATTCAGTGTCTGAATGCTGACATGATTCAGTGGTCACGCCTTGGAAAACCTGTGAATTCATATGTCGAGGAGAGGGTTTGATGGCTATATTAATGCTCAAGTATTCTTCAACTGGATGTAAATATAAAAGAAAAAAGGGATCGAGGGACATGTGAGATTATTTACTGAGCTCCTTTATGGTTTTTCTTAGATGTTGTGATGATACCCCCAATGCTACGAATTGAGGAAGGGCTGCATTAACTCTGAGTGCCATAAAACAGCTTCCTCTGTGGCTGAATGGGGTGTGCAGGACACTGTGAGTGACTGCCCACCAGGCAGAGAGCAGGGCTGCCCTTCATCAAAGATATTCCAGTTCACCGGGTTCAACGTGCCGTGTTCCTGTGTTGTGTTTTATGAGTTACACTTCACAGGGAGAGTTGGGGCCCCTTCTGTAAAGACAGATAGGTGACCAGTATTCCCTGCTGTAATGGCTGGAGTTGCACCTTGTCAGAATGGTGATATACTAATAAAGCAGGAAATTTATTTTTGCTCTTGGAGGAAAGGTGTGGTCTTGTCCTGTCCCATCCCCTGGGTGTTCAGCCTCTGGTGTCTGGGCACACGTGGCAGGTGCTCAGTGATGGGTTCACTGCTCTCTCTGGTCACCTAGTAAATGAAGCAGTACTCTGTGTTCCCCTAAGCTTCTGAAATAAAGGGCTCAAGACTCTGTGAAACATTCTGTCTGACTTCTGTTGCGTCTCAGAGGAGCAGCAGCAGTAAATAAGTGTATCAAAGATAAGGTTTAGCTGAATTCAGGGAGGTGAGCTGGAGGTGAACAGCCCTGTCAGTGTTGGTGGAGAACCAAGCCTGAGCTGTGACAGGGAGGAGGAGCACAGCAATATGGGGGTGAGGAGTAGATGGACAAGTGTGTTTGAAGTAGTCTTATCTTGCTCAAAGGATACTCTGAAATGTTCCCCTGATGTATAAATCAGCAAATTCATGCAAAGTGAGATTTGCCTCTAAGCTTCTATTGCACTGGAATTTATGTCCTTTTTAATTATGTTTTTAGGATACTCTGGCTGATACAGAGAGCAGCTTAGATTTTTGCCTGGAATTCTCAAAGAAGAAAAGAAAGTATACCTGTAAGAATCTGAAGGGTTCTAAGAACTTAACTCCATCATTTTCTAAATGAGTTTCAATAGGAATAAATAAATGAAACCATGTCAGTAGTGTCTGAAGAGATCTCCTCTGGCAGAGGGGAAATCTCTTGAGATATTGATCTTTTAAAGTCCCTTCCAACCCAAACCATTCTGTGATTCTGTGACATTTACATCTTCAGTATCAATTTGGTTTGCATATCAGGCAAATGGCAGTAGGAGTTGGGAACGTGGAATGGAGCTGACCCACAACTTCTTGAGTCCTATACAACCAATAAATTTCTGATGTGAGAGTTGATTTAATATTGTAGATAGATCTTAAGGCTTTCTGAATATAGTCCAAAAACATGACAACAAGCTTTGACTATGAAATTTTGTTGAGAGAACTCTGTCATGTGTTGACTGCTCTCTGCTCTGCTTTTGTTTCTTTTTAGAGTATTTAAGTTGAAAATATCCCTGCTAGGAGTTGTGGGTTTTTTTCTTCCTACAGCCTTACAACTTCCAGAGTCTTCAATACTGACTTTGTTTTAGCCAGTTCTTAATTTCTTCAATTTATCTTTCTATTCAAAAGGAACCATAGATCATAGGTAGCAGTTTTAACAATCCTTTACAGAACTTGTGTTAGATGATGACTGATGTTCTGGTACTTCTGGTCCTTGCTGCACAAAAATATCCAGCAAAGAACACATGCAAGGTTGCATTTCTAATTTACAAGAAATAGTCTGAGAACCTTTATATCTTGCATTTCTTTTCCCATTTGAATTTTGATACTAGAGCAATTTTATTGTTTTTTGATGAAGTTCAATTTGGAGCCTCTCTTATTGTTCCTCAGAAACTTTCTTTTCATGACAAGTGGAACTGATTTTGAAGATGTTTAATTTTTTAGCCTCTTGATATAATGGATAATCCAAATACCATGCAATATTGGGAGAACACGTTTAGCTTTCTGCAAATAACATTTCCTTGTGCGAATTCTGCAAAGCAAATTGTTTTGCTTGTCCAATTTGTCTTCTGTAATATGCAGTTAAACTAAAGTTTAAGGGTCACTTGTTCTTCCCATCTGCAGCCTATTTTATAGTTTTGACATAGTAGCTAGTTTTGGGCTAATTCTCAGTACGTGTAGACTTCAACCATGAGGCATATCCTTGTCTGATATTTATTTTTCTCTCCTGGAAAAGAAACAAAGTGGAACTTATGTCTCCAGTTAATTATTTCCCTCTCTCTTTAATGTGTGCTGTAGCATCTCTTTGTCATATTTGTAGGTTGTGCTGGTTTTGCTGCAGAAGAAAGCCTGATCTGATACAAACAACTTGATACTATTTCAGTCTCAACTCAAAAATATTTAATGTTACCAGGCTATACCATCCTGCATTACATGTAGTTAGGAGATTTGGAGTATGTTACAAATGTTAAGGATGTGCTCTGCCTGAGGAGCAGTTGAGCCTTGGATTTGGATTAAAAGCAAGGTTGCTGTTGCTATCACGAAGTGCAATAAAGCTCCTTGGGATTGAGACAAACACGTGTTCCAGCCTTTTTTTTCTTTTGGGGTGAACAGAAATCTGACTCTCAACATCTGAGAATGGATTTCTGTTCTGATTCTTTTTTTTTTTTTCTAGAGGTGTTTGAAAATCTGTAGAAGGCAGACTGGTCTAAAGGAAAATGTCCTAAATTCAGAGCTAATCCTGTAGTTGTTCATGGCCAGCTGAAATAATGGAAATTCCTTTGAGATCACAAACTTTATAATCTGCTGTGGACAGTCTGTCTCAAGTTGTTGTGTTTCAGTACCATGAGAGGTATAATCTTGTCTGTACAGCTGAACTTGAATTTTTTAAAACCACAATACTGATGAAATAAGATTAGTTGTATAAAATACTTCTAAAATAACAGGTGCTGAACTTTGTTTCCTTTTCCATTTCTTGAAGTTTGAAAGCTGAAATAATTGTCTTTGACTTGCATTTAAGGGAAGTTCCCTGGGACAGCTGAGCTGTTCTGACGACTTCCTACCAGTGGCAGGGGGTTGTTACTCTGTTCTCCCCACACTGGTGGCATTGAACCCCTCCCTGAACTCGTTCAGCTTACGCTGGGTCTGGCTCAAGGATGTGCCAGTGCCAGAGCTGAGCAGAGAGAGCATGTCTGGGAGGACAGGGAATATGGAAGAGGAATTCCAGAGGCAGAAAAGGATTCCCCCTTTAGAGGCTCCTGTGGAGCCCTTCTTTGTAGCTTCACTCCTTAGATGTTGCCACAGCGATGGAATGTGGCTGTGTTTGTGCTGCAAGTACTGAAAGGCAAAGGACTTCCTATATTAATTGTTAATCTCCACTTTTTTAAAATATAGAAAATCTGTTACTCAATTTTTCCAAAGCTGATGTGATTTTGTGTAAGCTGTGGGTCAACTTCATTGACACTCTCCCTTTAAGAGGAAACCTCTCATTTTCTTACTAAAATTGATTATTATTTCCCAGGGTTTAAGCTGTTGCTGAGCAGATTAAATAATATAATTTAAGTTTTTTTGAAATATTTTTCTTTTTTTTTTTTTTCAGTGAGGGCAATTTAAGTGAATTGATGATTCAAGGCTTGCTAGACTCTTCTGTCAGTATTATCTTGTGTTCATTTTGTAATCCACTCAGTATTACAATGAAATTATTTCATTGTGTAGTTTCCACACATCAGCTTTTGCCTTTCCCCCCCTCAATTCTACAACCTGCTTGCTGTTCTACTACAAAAGAACCAAGACATGATTACATTTGCATGAAGGACATATTAAATTCTAACACCAAGGGTCATTACTCACATTGTTGCTATACCTATAAAATTCAGTTCCTGCATACAGGAAAGGCTGTGGGGTAGGAATCCATTTTGGAAATAACTCTTTCATGTGAGCCTTTCACTTTCTGTGACTTGCCAAATACTAATTCCAAGTAGTTCACATGTATTTGAATTTTCTACATCTGTTACCCATAGCAATTATTTTGAGAACTCATGTTGTCATAAATGTTTCCCACAAGTAATATTCTTCCTATTTTACTTTCCTTTTTCCTTCACACTTTTAAAAAAATTTTCTGGTTGCACATTTTTCCTAGGAGATCACCTTAAAAGCTTCCCCCCCACCTTAAATTGCAAGCCAGATATCTACTTATTTGAATAAGTTCTGTTTTCTTTTCCTGAAGGCAGAAATATGTTTGTTATCAAATGCAATTAGAATTACTTAATCACAAAAAGGAGCTGTATGCACCAACACTTATAATTTACTATCATTATTTTATTATTAATAGTAAAAACGGGGCCACAGAGGTCAGTTTGCCAATGGCATGAAAGTTATAGATTCTGATGTTTTTATTAATGTTACAGCTAATTAAACCCAACTTTGCTGTTCTGGAAGAGGTGTAGGTAGATCTTAAATGTCTTCATGGTTGGCTGGAACCAAGAGTGGTGGCTTCCTCCTCCCTGCTGCTGCTGCAGGCTGACCCGAGTTCCTGTTCAGTCCTTTCCCTGCCTGGTGAACTGCTGGTGGCTGTGGCTCAGAAGAGGGTGGACTGCAATTTATTTCCCTGTGAGCTGAATTATGCTGATAAATGTGGTGTTTTGAGTGAGGAGCCAGGTTTGGTCATCACCTTGGGGCATTCCTCCTGTCCTGGGTTGTTCCTGGCTGTTTGTGGTGGAGCTCAGGGGGGATGTGTGCTGAAGTTGGCTGGAGAGCCATTGACTCTTCTCCAAGTAGAGAAGTGGACACCTTGCAGTTTGCCTCTAGTCAGGGCCAAAAACTAATTTATACATAAAGGCTTCTGTGTGTGAGATAAATGTGTCTCAAAGAATAAATATTTACTTTGAAGTTTTTCGTATAACTTTAAAACTAAAAGGGATAAAATGAGTATGTTGGAAATCTTCAGCCTGGCTTAGTAAGCAGGAAGTTTATAAGTGATGAGTTAAATATCTGCTACGGTGCAGGCTATCAAATGGAATGTATTGAGCAATAAGTGACCTTAATTGCTTGTGAAAAATCTCAATATACTCCTTTCAGGCTGTATTACCAACTGAGTGATGCCTGCAAGTTTACTAAATGTAAGAGGCAGAAGAGAAGTGGTTTTATAGGTAGGCAATAACCTTTTTTCTTTTTTGCAATTGCAAGAAAAAAATGAACAAGTTTTATATGATATTCTTCAGTGCTGCACTGTGGAGTGAATTAGCATCTTTGAGTAGTGGGCATTAGTTAATTTGTGTTGGAAAAAAATTACAATATTAGGTATCTTTTTATATCTACAGATGATGTTACTGTTTTGCTTATTGAGTGTGTAAATACATCACAAAGGACTTGATACATTCAGCTACTGTTTTGTATTGTGGTGTAAGTAAAGGCATGCTCTGCCAAATGGACTTTGCAGTGTAAAGAATAAGAAGTAGTATAGGACTGTAAATAAAAAACCATACAGTTCTTATGAAAGGTGAAAAGTGCAAATGCTATTTTGCTTAAAATTTGTTTAAGTTGTGTAGGGATAATATCAATATATAGCTGAATTTTGTGGAGTGTGTATTTAAGAATCCAGTGTCAGATCTCAACATTTTGGTTACTAATTTGGGAGAAATAAGTGAGACTATATTAATATGAACATGCTGTAAAAAAATTGGGAATTCATTGCATTTGCTTATTCTTTAATGGCAGAATATCCTGTAGGATTAGCAAAACTTTGCTTCAGCCTGTGGACTGGTGTACTTTGTGGAGATACCACAACATGGTTATTCCAGTTTGCCAAAAAGTGTGTGATTCTACTGCACAGACAATTTCCCACTCTAGATTTAAATTAACAGTTCCCACACCTGTAAAGCAACTTCTTTTTAAAATGTTCTTCTGTAGAGTTTCCTTTTGGAAAATTTCTTAGTCTTTATAAAATGATCCTGTTCTGTGGAAAGATCCTTGTTATGAACTCCTGTGGATTGGTACAGCCCAGCATGGGGAGGATAAACCAGTTTAAATCTTGAGTATGTTAACTAATAATAATGTATTCTAATGTCAAACTGATTTACTTTCTTAAGAGAGGGCCTGACAGCTTTGTGGCTCTGTGAAGGTCAGGACTTTGGCTTAGAAGGATCAAAGAACTTGCTGTTTTCTAAATGTTGAACAAGAATAAACCCACTAGATCATGCTAATACTTGACATTTTTCTTCCTGAACTAGAGGACTCTTATCAAGAAACACATCTGCCTTCATAGTCTGAAGCATAGGAAGGCTCTCTTCATATTGATTATGGGTTTTTTCTTCCTTGTAACTGATTGCAGAATTTGTTTCTTGAGGAAGAGAAAATCATAAACCTCCCACTTTATTTGCTGCCTGAACATCTAGACTCCTCAGAATTTTCCCTTCCAGAGGATTCTTCAGAGCACTTGTGGAAATAAATAGCTAATCACTGTGGTAGACTTCTTGCAGTAAGTGTGATGTAAATAATGGCACAGGTAGAAATTTTATTTACTTCAAAGTAACAACAACACCAACAAAAGGGAAATTCAACATTACCCTCACTTTGCAAATACAACTTTTTTTTTTTTATTATTTAGTTCAGTGGCCTTCAGTTTACTTATTTTGAAATCAGTGAATTTCTGATCAAACAGAAAATTATTTCCCTTCTATCTCTTTTTGCCTCCTATCTAAAATCAGTTTCTTTCCCTACTACTGCTGATCTTTGTGTGGTTTTATATACATTCTAACCTATTTGAACAAAAACCAGAGCAGCTCATAATGCTGCCTAGGGAAATTTTGTCAGCATCAGGATAATATTAAGAGGAGGAATCAAGCAATTAATTTATTTCAAGGTAAGATCAGCATATCTGACTAGATATTATATTACTATGTGTAGCGAAATTTCCAAGTTAATTTAGACTATGTGAAGTAAAGTCATCCTTTTTCAAATGCATGAGAAGAGATGATTAAATTGAAGATTCCAGTGTAAATTAGCTTCTAAACATAGAGGTTTGCAGCTTGAATTGAATCAAGGAGTGTTTCAGAGGTTCAGAGTGTTAACTATTTGCTGATGGCTTTGCTCGATTCATTTCTGGAAATGATATCTCACTGGGGTTGTCCAATTCACAGTATATAATGGATTAATGGTTTGGAACTTTATCTATAATTCCTTGGTTTTATGTTTAAACACTTCATAAACTCTCGATATCCTTTTTTCCCTCTTGAATTCATTAAGAAAATGCCATAAAGGAAAGCTAGACGTTTCTTTTTTTTTTTTCATATTTTATTATTTAGAAAAATATGTGGTTCTATCAATATCCTGAACCACTGTAATGTAATAATTTAAGGAGTCTGGGGAAAGAAGAAAACAGAAGTCAGTCTTTTACTGAGTCCCTTCTGTTAAGAAGAGCTAAAATGGACAAATTTATCAAGTGCCTGATGTGTAGGGTGGTTACCTTTTTAAGGCTTAGAAAGCTAATATGTCTTTGCTTTTCAGCTCTTGCAAACCACGTAACACCATAACCATGACTGTGGCAGTGTTTTTATTCTTTGGCTTATTTCATTAACTCTTTTAATACTAACCCTGACTCTCACTTGTGCAATCTGCATTCCTGTGCAGAGGTTTACTTCATTGGTTTACTCACTGAGAGTAAAGAAACATTTTGAAACGTTTTGGACGCTTCCAATTTTCCCATTCCTTTCACTACTGTGTCTTACCTCTTTCTCTAAAACAAAAAAAAGAAAAACCAACCCCCTCTGATGCCCCCCAAAACCCTAAAACCCACAAGGAGCTGCCTTTGTCCAATATATACCATGTTTTCAACATCCATCAGCTGAAGTCAAGCCCCACATCTGTGGAAGCAACTGTCCTTCAGATGTTCAGCTGGTGGTGTGTGAGTACAGCTGACTCCAGCCAAGGAGGCAAAGGGCCAGCTGTGATTGCTCAACATTCCCAGATGCATAAGCTCTTTCAAGGCAATATTTTTTGGCTTGATAATGCCAAGTCTCAGCTATTCAGTGCCTTCTCTGATCTTAGTTTTCAATTCTGGAAATTATACTTTGGCAAAAAATCCACATTATTAAGAAATTGAGTAAGAAAACCAAGATGGGTATGTTTTTCTTGTTTCCAAATGTATTTAGCCAAATGCTCTATACAGAGATAGCTGCAGTTCACCAAATAATTTTTGCCTTTTACTCAAAAGCAATATAGCTTCTTATCTCTTTTTTTTTTCCTCTTGAAATTCTAAACTGCTGGGAAGCAATGTGAATAATTGATACCTTTTATTACTCATCGCTCATTGCTTTTGCATAAAGAAAGAAATTGTCCTTTAGAGTTTGCTCTCCTGTGTACTAAGCTGGCTTTAGGCATGCAAAAATGAGCAGCAATAGAGACTACCATTTCTGAAGAGATTTTTCATTTTCTGACTAGTTTGATGGACTTGCACTTTTAATTAACAAATCAACAGCAGTGGTGTGGCAGTAGTAGAGCTCAGGTCAAAGGTAATCAGCCAAACCCATTCTAATGAGTGAAATTGCTCTTGGGATTAATCTGATGGTGCAAAATGAAAGTGCTATGAATAAAGAGCCACTGTTCTAATTCCTTGGGAGATACGTATGTTTTCCTTCCAAAATGTTTTAAAAGCAGGTAGGTTTTAGTTGTTACAAGCTCCTGTGCTGGGAGCTAGTCAGTATTTGAGTTTTATATCCAGGACAGACATGGTGTCAGTTGAAGTATAAAATAGGACATCGCAATTCTTCTTTTTAAATGTCTTAACCCTAGTTCTGGTTCTAGATAAGTTCAAAGAACAAGGAGTTAATTTTGCAGGCCAGCTTGAGATGTTGGTGTGTACTAGAAGCTGTTCCATGAAGGTTTTGCTGGCTGCTCTCGTGGTATTTTTAATACATTTTAACTTTCCTTTGGCACAAAGATATTCTAATGCGAGTAGGCTTTGTATTTTCATGTAAATAATAGGATAAATGTGAAGCTGTGTAGCCTTGCAAGGAGGATAAGGAACAGGATGTCATATCTAAATTCTGTTGCCAGCATTTTCACTGTTAAGACATTTGCCATGTTACTTATCCCTTTGTGCCTTGTTCAATAAAAAAGGGATAATGATGCCAGCTTAATATTGTAAAGCATTTTGAAGATGAGAAAAACTTGCAGTGTGGTGGCATTGCTTTTCTCAGTGTGTTACTGGTGAACTTCAGTTCTAAAACCAACTTCAGTTTTTTTGGGAGGGAAGATTCTCAAGTCTATCCCCCTGTATGTAAGACTTGTGGAACAACAGTGCTTTGGGAGTTTTAATGAGAGCCCTGTTTAAAAAATGCTGCTGCCACAAGAGCAGAGGGTGATCTCTCAGCATATTGCAGTGAATTAGTGACTGTTTGGGTTTTTTTTGTAATGCTCTTCAATTTTTAGTGATAGGTTAAAGATTTTGAGAACCTAATCTTTATGTGCAGCTATTCAAGTTGGAAAAACTCGGATTAATTAATCATGCAGAGTTTTAGTTGGTTTAATGACAAAGTAAGGAATTTGAACTGTAACCAAAAGTAGCTGTTTTTCTGTAGTTCCTGGCTTGATTTTTGTCTCTGCCAATCTGTTTCTTCCTTAAGTAGTGACAGAAGCTTTTGCTTTTAGTATCAAGTGGTATATTCTGGAAATAGGGGTTTCCTTTCTTTTCGTGTATATGTTCATAGTTCACAGAAAATCTGTGCCTGTGAAGTGAAGAGCATGGATAGGTGGCACTTACCCACAGCAACTGTGAGCTCCAATTTAGCAGCATGGGGAGATACCGTGAAGAAAGTATGGAAGTGTTTGTTCAGTGCTTTTCTAGATCCTGATGTAGTTCAGCCTATGACAGTTGAGGACTGTGATTTGAAGTAATGTAGCAAAATCCTGTGTGCACTTGAGGCCTTTGAGCCATTCTGGGACTTTTTTCAATGACCCATCTTTTCCCCTGCACACACTGTTTGGGTAGTCTGCTTCTAGAGGAGAGGGAAATAGAAGAAGAAAATACAAAAGCATTGCAAGTGTGTCACTTGGTGAGATGAACACACCTCCAGAAGTAGCATACTTCTGTAAAATATTATCCCAAACACTAACAGAAAGAAGAAGGAAAAAGAAAAGGCATTGCCAGGGTAAAATGATGTCTTTGGTTGCAGCAGGAAGGGAGTTTGACATAGGACTTCAGTGATTCCTGAGTGGCAGAAATGAAATCCAGGTAAATGTGTTGATATAGCAGTGAGTTAAGAAAAAACAAACACAACAATTTTTTAAGACAGCAGAATTCATGTGGTGCCATTTGTATAGGGTATAATTTGAGTAACCTTTTCTATTTTGTGCCTCATGCTGCCAGCCCTCAGTATATTGTAACTTGTTTTTCAAGTCATTCTTCAAGTATATCAGACCGTGGGTATCTCCAGGGTTCTCCCTCCTGATTTGTACTGTCCTTTTTTTGTTGTGGAAATGAAATTGCGGTGAACTACCAATTCTCTGCAAACCTGCGTGTTTCATGGTATTTTTACTTGTGTTCAGTGCCCACAGGCAAACTTTATTAGACTCAATTAAAAAAATGGAAAGTAGGAATTCAGGAATGAGTCATTTTGCAGTAAAGTTTGGTCTTGGTTTTCTCCACTTTGTGGAATAATGAAGTAAAGCCCAAATACTTAACTAAGATGCATTGGAAATAAGACACATGCACAGAAAGGAGAATGAAAAAACTTAATATAGCATAAGCACGGTGTTTTTCTTATCATACAATGAATTTTTTTTAATGTCCTAGACTTTACTAGTTCATTCTTGTCATGGGAACACAGTGCTGTTATCATCACAGTGTTCCCTGGTCTGCTTTCCAGAACATCTCAAGTTCATTATTCTCTGTTAAGATATTTAAAAGCTGAATTGAGCAATGCCATTTCATTATGAAATATAATGATTGGAAAGAGGGCAAATGGTTGTATCCTGAATCTTGTTTATCAGTTAATTCTTTATTATAGTATTGTGGCAATTGCATATGCAAAATGGGATACTAATTACATTCTGCATAGCAGTGTAGTAGTTTTATCAATGCTGTTTAGCTATTATAATGCACACAGCACAAACTATGGTACAGCAATAAAAATAATTGGTTTAATTTTCTATTAATGAATCTACAAAATGAAATTATATTAGTAATTTCAGAACAAGTGGTTAATTACAAACATCATTTGCATTTTACCCTATGGTGCTGCTGGATTTATTTGTTGACATTGGCTATAATTATTTTGTGGAGAAGTTCTCACACTGGAACATGCCAGAAGGATAGTGCCAAGCTGTCTAGATTTTGGCCCAGGCATCTCCCTTCTTCAGGATCCTGCACTAAGCTGGTGGTGAAGGTATTCTGGGTTCTTGAGTGGTTTTGGTGGTTTTGTAATGGGTAAATAGTCAGAAGAAGGTGGAACAGACGCAGTGGGAAGCTGCTTTTTCTCCCGCACTGGAAGCATTGTTTCATCTATGTTCTAGCTGTAAAAAAAATTAGGTCTGAAAATGGTGATTTATCAGAGTTCATTTCTCCTGTGTCTCTTTTACGAAGATTTTGCTGCCGGAGAGGATGGTGTTTCTGACAGTGCAGCAGTTCAGCAGTTTGCCATGTAGGCTGGCTTTTATCCCTGCTTTTGCAGGAGGAGCAACATGGAAGTGGGCCTAGAAAACCCAGTCAGTCAGCAAACATAGCATAAGGTTTAATTATCCAGTCACTGAGTGTTTTTGAGGAGAAGAAGCCGGGTGGTTGTTAAATGTACCTGCACCAGAGAGCTCCCTCCCCCAGGTCAGTCATTGTCTTGGTACATAATAAACCATGACAGAGAGGTGAGAATTATGCATTCCTGGCCAAGGCTTTGTTCTGCAAAGGTAACTGGAATCAGATAATCAGTATAATTGTTATTGTGAGGTGTTATCTTGTTAGGGGAAAGTACCACTGATTACATTTCCTTTTGTGGACAAGGAAATATTTATTGTTAAGTATGGGAAAAATATTCAAGTTGTAAGGCTGAAGTTCAGATGTGTTGACTGTCTCGTGAAAATATGTATTAAATCATCTCTTTGAATGTGTTTTTGTCTGCCTTTAAGCAAACTTTCCTTTCACTGTCATCTCAGAATTCCCATTGTTGTCCTGTTTTTATTAAACTTGCTGTCATTCCCTGTTGATCACGATCTTTGCTCTCTCAGCCTTACTGGAGTTTAACAACCAGCAAGTTTCCTTTTCATCTTCTACCTCTAAGTGGTTCAGCATCTTGCCATTTTAAAACTACATTGTGTTGACAATAAGCTTCTAACCTAAATTATGTGCTGCTTGCACATCTGTCTCTTCATTGAGAACTGAATAAGAGATGCCTGAAGTTAAATGGTGCATATCTGGGCTACCTGTGTTTCTTTCACTCCTCTTGTCTCTGGATTGAACAGTTGCACCTTATTAAAATTTCAGTCTCCACCTATCCTGGCCTTAAATAGGCATTATCTGTGTCTTATGCTATGTCTGCTCCTAGGAATGCAGGAATTTTAGTATTAACCATGATTGCTTGCACATCTGATGAGTTATTGCTCCCTGTAGATCTCCTTTGATCGCTAGGAAAAAAAGGGTATAGAAAAAAACAGCATAACCTGTTAGTGGAGCTAAGAAGAGAGCAAGTCAGTGTGTATCAGCTTCAACTCGAGGGACAAGTCCAGCTTGCCTTAGCTAATGTTTCCTGTGCTTCAACTGTTTGAAAATGCCATCACTTCTTTTCAGATCTAAGGCTTTCCCTTTCCTTTGTTTTCTACCCAGCAATGTTTTTGATTGGGGATTTCAAAAATAATCACTTATCTGAGATGTTATGCTTTAAACTGCTGTGGGCTATTAGTTGGATGCTTGCATTAATGTTTTGCTCAGAGTAATGATTTGTGTCCTGCCCGTGTCCATAGTGCCCCACATCTTCCATCAGGAAGAACATGCAGCAAAGGTCCAGGCCCATGGTCTTAATGGTCCTTTCCCCAGCATCTCCCATCAGTTTGCTTCTGATGTTTGCTCTCTCTCAATGGAGTTAGCAATGAATGATGCCAGATATTTTAGTTCTTTGTCTGTATTCTTGCTCCTTGATCATTTACTAATAATTTTTCTCCCTGTTTTTCTTCTTGGAGAAGAGTTGCAGTAGCCTGGGGATTTCAGTTTCTTCACATGGAAAGTAGATGTTTGAGCGGGAGGTGAACAACATTTTGAAACCTCTGCCCCTGCTTTGCTCTTGGTTCTTACAGACTCTAACATGTAATTCTGATGAAGTTGTGCTTCAGTTGACTCAGAATTTAGTTAACTTGACTGAAATTGCTTTCTTTTTCCACCCTCCTTTTTCTGCTTTAATAAGCAGAATGAAGATTGTGACTGTTGAAACATGCACTGTCTGTTAAACCATAGGAACCTACAAAGCTTTTTGCTAAGATTTGAAAAGTCATTAAGAGGAATCAGGGAAAGGGTACTGACTGGTCAACAGCACGTTTATCCAATTCAGTCTCGTGGTTAGACTTATTAGGCTTCATGTCTTCTTCTCTGGAAGCAGATATTGCAATTTCTTTTTATCTGCTGGATCTGTAGACTGACAGACTACGTGCATTAACCAAGGAAAATGGTCTGTAGTTAGTTTATGAATTTAATCTGGATTTTTTTTCATGTTACAACATGTGTCCTCATATCTTTCTCTTAGCAAAACTGGCACCTCAGCTTCAGTTGTCCACTGTGTAGCTTGCACTTGAAGCAAATGCACATATGTATATAAGTGTATATGCCTACTTCTTCTGAAACCACTGCTTCTTTTTGGGAACCCTTTTTATCAGCTTCCTCTAGTTTCCAGAGCTTCAAGCTGTCTGGTTTTCCCAATTTCAGCAGCCTATGTGCAAAAGCACAACATGTCTTCAGTCTCCACATTGGTGGTTCTCTCCTGTGACTCTTAACTGGAGAATTTAGGACATGCCACTTCTGTTCCAGGATTTAACAAAATTTCCAACCAGTTCATACTAGTTGCAAGTCTAGGGTTTCTGCTTGGCAGTTTAGAAGTTCAGTTTGGACATTCACTCCCCACAAACATATACTGTTGATCATCTGCTGCCTGTTACCATTCACAGTGTAAGCTATTTTTTCCACATGCAGAAGTTTTGTAGTTGGTAAATCAGAGATTTCCAAAAGCAAGTTAGACTTTGCTATTATTTATTATTTTCTTCTTGTTTTTTTTGTTTCCAGAAGTGCAAGTCCCATTATGTTGCTTCATTTTTCCTAATTTCCAGACAGATTGTAGTGGAGGGCAAAATTTCCATCCACACTTTGGGATGACTTCCATGAATGAGAGATAAAATACCTACAGAGTCCCACTGTGTGAAGAGGGTTTGGGGTGAGATGGGAGGTTTGTATAGTTTTAGCTGAAGGTAAGTATTAACTGCTTAGGCCTGGGGTGCTTGTACAATATTGATTTTTCTCTTTGCAGAAAAGACACTGGTGTTTGTATTTAAGAAAAAGAAATTGGGAAGTGCTGTCTTAGAATGATGGGACCCCAATTTACATAGAAGAAAGATTATTATTAACTATGTCTGACTACTTGTTATTCTATCTCAGCAATTCATTACCATTGCAAGGTTGTTTTGCACTTGGTTTCCTAGGGAATATGAAGCTTATTGTTGAAAGACATGTAGTCTGACAATTCTGCCCTCTGGAGAGCTTAGAAACTGCTTTTTCTGAGGACTGACTCCTTTCAGAGCCTCTGTTTTTGGTCTTGCACTAATTACTCATACAAAACTTGCTTCTCCCTCAGCAGACATCAAAGGCTATTTTGCCTAATTTATTTTTCAGGATTTGGTCTGGAAATAGAGATGACCACTTGGAAAGTAAGAGCTTTCTGACTTTCATCAAAGCTGTCCTGTATTAGGCCATCCTTCAGAAATGAGTCTCTGAATTAGAAATTTGAAATGGGCATGCCAGAAATTATCAATATTAAATGTTTATTAACTGAAGTATTCCAATATTGAAATAGATATTTCTTCTTGTGTTGCTCAGTAAATCTGTGTGATTTAACTTCAGTTCCAGAGAATGGATTTGACATTTTAATGTGGATGAAAGTAACCCCTGAAAGTAAGTGATCTAGAATTCTTTTTAGTCTTTTAACTTGCTCTTAATTTTCCAAAGTGTTTTACCCTGCAGTTTGAAATGTAGCATCCATAAAGTTCTCTGAAAATGCCATAGAGTATTCAATGTCACTTTTTAAAAAAATCTCAAAAGTATGAAGAATTTGTGGAATGCAGGCAGGTTAATGTTCTGGCTCTAACATTCCCATTTGCTGGTGTTGTTGACGTTTGTGTCCTCACTCCTTGCACTCAGTTGATAATTTATCTTTGCATTAATGCAAATTTTGCACTTCACTGTGTGTGCAGTGGCCAACACTTGGTGTTGCTGAAGGCTACTCGCATTGGCAGCTCTATTATATGGCTGAAAACAAGGGATTGGGTGATGCAGTTGCTGATCCAGTTCTGTCAGGGGGCTGAGCAGAGTTGTGACTCTAAACTGTGTTAGAGGCAAAAGCATTTTCTGAAATGCTGAGTGTCTGTTCTCTGTTAAATAGTAAGTTTACAAAATTTAGATCACAATGTACTTTAAGTAGTGACTATTCTTAAACCATAATCTGAGAAAAATGGGGGGAGTTGAAGAAATCAGCTCTTTTTGGCACAAAATTTGTAGCCCAAGTTAAAAAAATACTGTTAATTTTTTGATATAGGATTCTCAACCTGAATGATTTCTTTTGTTTAAAAAAAGGAAATGTTATCAGAGTGTTTCAAAAGTGTGGTAAGGATTTCCTGCTGTACTTTGATTTGGTACTTGATGTTGATAGAGTTTTGAACCAACAGTATATATCTTCTTTGTCTCCCTGTACCTTTTACTGAAGACAAGGTGGTGGTATTTTTATTTTTCTTCACAGTTTGCTTTCTGGCAACTTGGAGTCAACTTGTAGCTCCTTATTCCCAGCAGTTAAATTTCATTAAAGGCAGGAAAATTATATGGAATAGCTGGCTAAAATTACTGTCTAATATAAGCAGTTGCACTTGCAAGTTGTTTATATACAAGAGCGAGCTTTGTTTACTGTGGCAATTTTGAGATAAATTGACTACTTGTGTTCTTTATTATTGCTGCTTGCATTAGGCAACATCAAGCTATTGGTGTCTCAGTTGTTGTCTTATAAAATACATACTTTTGGGCAGTGTTCTACAATAACCTCCAATTGACCATGACCCCACAAGGTTATTAGAGTAAGGATCTTGCAGTTTGAAAAGAAGTAACCTTTTCAGCTCTCTAAGTTTGATTTTGATGTCTCAACAGGTTTGTGTTTTAAAGCAGCTGAATTCTTCAGTCATTGAAGATTGGCTGAAGAATTCAGATTTGATGTGCTTCTTTCTGCTTACTGATACATGAACATGTACAGCAAAGGAAGCAAACTGGATGAATTGAAAGCTTGGGCAGAGTTGTGGGAGTTTGATCTTGCTGGTAGCACAAAGATGTAGAGGGACACTCTCCTGGCTGGAGTACTGAAATGTGTGGATCCAGGCTGAAGAGACTGGGAATGGGGAGTGTGTCCTATGGAGAGGAATGGTCTGGATGAGTGGAACTCTCCTTCAAAATGGGTGATGAGTCCATGGAGAACTCTTTGGGTAAAGATCATTAGCTAAAATGATCATCAGAAAAAAATCTTTCTCCATGGTAGCGTTCTAGTTTGAATACTAAGAACTGGAAACCAGTTCTGAATTTGGCACCAGTTTCTTAAGAATCTTTTGTCTCAGCCCCTTGAGACAAGTGAACTTTAAGTGGAGTATATCAATATATTATGAAGTATTTGCATATGATATTGAGCAACCTGCATACTAAAATTGAGAAGATTATATTTAAGGTATTCCTTCCCCTTCCTATTGCTAAATAAAAGTCAAGAAAAGGAGTAACATCATTGAGATGGGTAAAAGCAGGTTCACTCCTAGGAGGGAGAGATGGTAACAGCCGAATTAGAACAATTCACTCCTTAAAAACTACTTTTCATTGTGTACTAAAGGATGCAAGCAAGGTTGTGGAGGTAAAATCTGAAAAGGAGTGAATAAAGAAGTCCATAGAAAGCCAGATTCCTCTTTGCAATCCGGTCATCTTGACTCGAGAGAGGCTGGGCTGGGGGTGGTGGTGTATGTGAGATGTGCTTTACCCACAATAGAGAGGTTTATAAGACTAATGACCTTCTCAGAGGCATGGTGGATGGCACCTCAGAGATAATAGCTAAATATGTGAGTTTTTTCTAAATTGTGGCCAATGTTTGCAGCCTCAGGTGTACAAAAGAACTCCTGTTATCCTGTTCTGCGGTAGAAGGGACATTTGATGCATGTGAAGTCACTCTGCACAGAGTAGCAGAATTCATTTGTGCTAATATGCAGGAGAAGGCTTTTCTGTGTTGCAGGCATGTAGGTTTGTAAACAGTTTATGTCAACCAACATGGCATTATTTCTCAATATATAGACAGAACAGGGGGGAAAGGCACACAATGCAAGTGTTGGGTCTGGAGCTCAGAAACTTCTCCTTTGACAGGGATCCTGAACAAGGATCATGAAGTGACAAATGTGCAGCTGTAATACTGGGAAGTCCTCTCTTCCTCTGGGAGCAAAGGACACAGTTTCTGCAGGGAGTTTCTTCCCATTTTGAGGCATTCAGAGGCTAACTGGTGCCAAAACCAAGTTCTGCCTGGTTGTGAAAGGTGGCGTTGATAAGGTTTACCACATCAGTTTTCTAGGCATAGAATAAGCTGGGTTTGATTGCTTAATACTTTGATTTTTGGGCCAGGCTTAAAAAAATAAATAAATCCTATGATTAAACCTCCTACATGGTCCTATGAGTTGAATGCACTTTGCAGAAGTGTTAAGAATCCAATAGGTCTCATTAATGTTCATACAGGCCTCTTTCAAGAAAACACAAGAAGATAATCTGTACTCTGGAGTGCAACAAGCTGGAAATAAAATAGATTTTTTGCATGTTCTTTAGTAATGAGATACACTTGCTTTATTGAAATAAACAAACCAGAGGAATAGATAGAGGCATGGCTAGTGTTTAAAGGAAATCATGGGCCTGCCTGATAA
The DNA here is from genome assembly GCF_001604755.1 of Lepidothrix coronata. NCBI lineage: Eukaryota > Metazoa > Chordata > Aves > Passeriformes > Pipridae > Lepidothrix > Lepidothrix coronata. The sequence goes on along the minus strand of NW_016690311.1, from coordinate 153,456 downwards.
TAAAGAACTGTTCAAGAGCAATTCATCCTTGGGAAATGATTACCTCTGTCATCCAGCCAAGGTCAGTGACACATTCAGTTAATAGCTACATCCAAGGCAGAAGCATAAATTATGAGCATACCATAACTCTAAGTCAGTTTGAGCATAAAATCTAAAAAACCTCCCAGTTTGTAGGTCTCCCTTAGCCTTTTCGGTTTTTGCATAAGGTTTTGTGGTCTTTTTTTGTGCTATTTTTTTTTTTATTAATAATTCTCTCCCAAATTGCTTCCAGAAGAGCCCAGGAAAATCAGATCTTGGTTGTGTTGTGGTGCTGCCAAGATGTTGTAGGCAGTAGAGAAAGGTGCACACAGTCACTGTTTTGGTAAGCCTGGCAGTAATCCTACTAAACTGAATTGGACTACTAATAGTTGTCACTAAGTAATAGAGGAAATTTGTGCCCTCAAAAGCAGAATGTTTCCAGTCTGGAAATGTGTACATGTCCACATGCCCTGGCAGTTGGACTCAACAAGTAGTGCTGTCACAGCCAGTATTTGTATATCCATGAAAGTAATAATTTTATTTGCACTGAACACAGACATTTTAAAAGTTAAAAGATAAATTTTAAAGAGTTTAAATGATGCTGTCTCCTTATGTGCCCCACTGCCCCAACAGTCAACCAGAAACCCTTACCACTGCTTTTCTTGCAGCTTGATTTATAGGTTATAAATAATTCTCCTCAATGGGTTTTGCTTTGAAGTCTTAACTTTTGAACTTTAATATACACTACTATACTATATTGTTACATTGCCAAACAGTTGACTGAGACAAGGTAATGTGATTTTAAAGCTGTTTGCTCTTGCCTACTTTAATAAAAAAGAAGAAAAATAACAACAGAAAATGTGACTAAAATAGGCCTGAATGATCTTAGGGCAAGATGATACTGTTACCACACGAGAAACCTTGTTTCATGTCACAGGGGACTGTTGGGGACGCTCTTTCTGGCTGTAGCCTCCTAAGCAAAACAAACTATGCTGTTGAATAATGTTTTGTTTCCTTCCACTTGCCTGTTTGTTGTGGGATTCAGACTGGGGATGGTCTGAGGCAGAGATCACGCTGCTTCTTCTGTCTGAATGTTGTGCAGTGACTCAAGACACCTGTTTGAGAACTGAATGTCATGATGTTTAATTGCACAATACACACAGGGGCTTCTTCCTGAGTGTAGACCCTTCCCCTTTATGTAGCATGACTTGTGGGGAGTAAGGTTTTAGGTTTATTTTCTGTTTGCTCTGAATTTACAAATAGGTGTTTTTTGAAGTTTCATGAACTTTATGAAAAAGGTTTTGTTTATTTTTTAAATTACAATGGCTCTGATGCAGGGACAGGAAGGAAATGTATCTGTGTTAATCAAAGCTGTCAGCTCTTGTTACTGGAGCACTCTTTGTATCAATTTTTAAAGTGTTTAATAAAACATAGGGACTGTTTCTCCTCTTTCTAGTCTGTAGTCATCTGACTGCACTGAAGTCAAGGGAATGCACTTTTCATGTGAACTTCAGTAATGAGGGGGGAACGATAGATTCTCTTTTGCTGAAGGTTTCAGCATCTGGTGAGCAGTTTCTTTTTCTAGGTTGAAAAAGAAATAAGCAGTAGGTAATGACTCTGTTTAAAGCTCTTGATGCACTGTTGGCAGCTTTCCCTGGCTAGGTCTAGGGTACTGGTTATCCTCCATACAAATTTTGGGTCAAATTCTATGTAAATTTACTTCTGTTAATCAAATAAAACTCTAATTCATTTTGCTTGTGTAAGGACTGACAGGATAATTTAGTCTCTTGGTTTTATTACATCTTCTCCTTTCGCAATTCCATACATGTGTATTAAAAATAACCAAGACTGCTTGATTTTGCATGAGGCTGGAAATACAGAACCATCCTTTCAAACCTCTGCACTCTTTTGTGCAGTAAGTGCATAAGTAGTTCTGCTGGGTTTCCAAGGTGCTATAATTCCTGAGGTAGACTTTGGCAACTGCATAATTAAGACAGAACAGAGTGCAGCAGTTTAGCTTGGGAAACAAGCAAGAGTATTACAGTGATTTGAAATGGAAATGATGAGGGTGCACCTCAGCCAGCTCAGACTATCCAACCACTGTAACTACAATAGGGAAAGGAACTCTGCAGTTCTTACTGATGGAAAATCAAACTTGTTTTGCTGTGTTTCTATAAGAGAAGACATTGACTACAGGCACCTCTATAAAAGGTAGTGCTGAACATTTTGCAGGAAGGAATAGAAAAGTGTTTACAAGAGATATTTTAGAACTAATTAGAATGTAAAGCGTTACAGGGCTGACACAGAAGAGTGTTCTGCTGACCTTCCTTTCCCCCCCCCTTTCCCATTTATCAGATTTTTCATCATATTACACATCTGCAGCCTTCAGAACAAATTCTGGCCAGAGCATTCAGTGTCACTGCAGTGGGTTGACCCTAGCTGGATGCCAGGCACCCACCAAAGCTGCTCTATCACTCTCCCCCTCAGCTGGACAGCTGAGAGAAAATACATCAAAAGGCTTGTGGATCGAGATAAGGATGGGGAGAGATCACTCACCCATTGCCATCATGGGCAAAACAGACCCCACTGGGGGAAATAAGTTTAATTTATTCCAAATCAAGTCAGAGAAGAGCAATGAGAAATAAAACCAAATCTTAAAACCGCCTTCCCCCCACCCCTCTCTTCTCAGGCTCTACTTCACTGCTGATTTTTTCTCTCCCTCCTCCCCCTCAGTGGCACAGGGGGACAGGGAATGGGGGCTGAGGTCACTTCATCACACATTGTCTCTGCTGTTCCATCCTCTGCAGGGGGAGGACTCCTCACGCTCTTCCCCTCCTCCAGTGGGGGCTTTCCATGACATTGCTGCAGGGGAATCTCTGCTCCAGGCCTTGGAGCACCTCCTCCCCTTCCTTCTGACCTTGGTGCCTGCAGAGCTGTTTCTCCTACATCTTCTTAATCTTTTTTCTGGCAGCAGTTTTGCAGGGTTTTCTTCCCCTCCTTAAATCTGTTATCCCAGAGGCTCTGCCACTGTTGCTGCTGGGCTCAGCCTTGGCCAGTGGTGGGTCTGTCTTGGAGCCAGCTGGCACTGGCTCCATTGGATATGGGGGGGCATTTCTGGCAGCTTCTCCCAGAAGCCACCCTTGTAAACCACCCCCCACCAAAACCTTGTCTCACAAATCCAACACTGTGGTATTGGGTCACTGTGAGGAAGAACCTTAGATGTTTCCTCAGGTCAGAAAAAAAGCCAACCCCTATGAATTCCTGTTTCTCATACAGAATGGTGCCTTTAACACTCTGTAATGAAATTTTTATATGTGAGAGGGCTTGTCAACATCATCCTGTATTGTTCCTTGATGTGCCCACAAAAATACTACAGCAGAAGGTATTAAAGAAGAAATTGTGTGAGTAGCCCCACCAGCATAATTTGTCTTTACCCTGAACCAATTTGTGTCAGAGTGAATTTCCTCCTTCCCTGGAATCATTGTGTGTGTCACGTGTATGTTTGTAACTTCTTGTCCTGCATTCCTTGTCATTATTTCATAATTTTGGAGGAAGAAGTAAACCAGTAACAATCTTGTGTCAATCTCCTCTGTACAGAGGAGGGAAACCTTCTTTATCCTTTGGATGCAAAGGACTGGTTTGCACAGAGGTTGTGCTTGAGCATCACTGAACTGCTGAGTCTTTAGGTATCAGCTGCTGCTGATCTCCAGAGAATTTGCTGTGACCTGTGGGTAGATCAGATGTAACAAAGTAAAGAAGTGCATTCATCTTATTGCACATCATCCCCCTGCCCACACAATTGTATTAAAAAATAAAAAATTCAACCCCCCCCCAACATTTACTTTGAGTGCTGCTGTAGTTGATCTGCATTGCCCAGTTCTGGATCCAAGGCTGAGGTCAAATATACTTAAATTTTAAAATATGAATAATTAGAAGTTTATCCTCTCCCGTCGGGAATGTTGTACCTTTCTAATTTTTGGTGATGTGGAAATATAAATTAAACAGAGCTCACTCCATAGCTTTTCTTACTGGTTTTTTTTCTCACCTTTTGATAGATAAGAACAAAATTCAAGTCTTGCCTAAAGGGCTGCTAATCTATTTGTTCTTGATCTCTTAAACCTCTTTCCAAGAGGCCAGAATACTGACTCTGAGGTTTCTGAATTATTCTTTTCTTTGCTTTTCAATCCCTAAAGAGTACAGGGCCTCCTGCTAAGAGGGTTATTTTTATGTTCTGTCCTGTAGTAAAAGGTGCACTGCATCTTAACGAGACTTCTGTTTTTAAACAAATGAAGAGGTGCCTTGAGCAGAGGTGTTTATACAACGCTGTAACCATTATAATGGTTCTCTTCGGGCAAAGTGAGACATGGTAAATAAGGTCCTTTCCAATTCCAAACCCTGAAATCATTAGAGTGGGAGGCTAATAAAGTTCTATTGTAAATTCTAAAGGCCTGTGGGGTTTGTGGGGGTGTGTGTGTTTGTGTTAGGATCACCAGTCTTTGCTGTTTCACCTGCTAAAGGTGGGCAAACCTTTTTCACGGCTCTGGGAGACCCACCTCCCTCTTACTGTTCACTGAGGTGCTATTTGGCACTCAGGGGCCTCTGTTTATGAATCCTCCTCTTCAGCCTGGGAAATTACATGGCAAACTCTTTTTATTCCCAGTGTTCCTGCTGAAGCTGCTGCCTGGCATTCCTGATTTGTCTAGGACCTTAGTTTTGCTGTAGTGCTGAGAAATGACTTTTTTATCTCCACAGCCCAAGGAGCACAGAGAAAGCAGATCCACACAGGATTCTGGTGGTGCTGGCTCTCTGCACCAGAGGCATGTTTAGTTTTCCCTCAAAAAACTAAGGCTGAATGCAAGTGGGTAGGTGACAAGAAAGCAAGAAAAACTACAGTCTGCTAAATGCTGTTTTCTTGCAACAGATGTGGTAGTGGTACTTCTGCTTCCTCTTTTGGGGTTTGGAGCCCATAAGCTTATATGTTATTGCTGATCACTGCTAGGTGAAAATAATGACAGTTGTCTGGATTGATGGTGTAACTGCTGTGTCTTATGCCAAAGATGGCTACATCTCTGGAATCAAAGAAAGAATTACTCCCATATAAATAACCTTTAAATTGGATTTTATATTTTTAAAAAAAATGTTGGGCTATTTGGAGGAAGTAGCCTCTGTTTAAATCTGACTTTCTTGTTCCTCTCAGGTGAAATGGAGCTGGCCTCCATATGTAGACTAATTTTCTTATGTGAAGCTTGATCTTCCTTTTAGAGTTGATAGACTTATCTTGGAATGCACTGGCTTATACAGGAGTGTTAAAATTGCATCTACCTTTCATGCTAGGATGTGGTTAGGATGTGCTAACATAAACCTGTAGTAAAGCTTTTTCCAGAGTAACTTTCTCTTGGAATTCCTGGAGACCTTTATTAGATTTTTGATAGGCCTGGCCCCAGCCCTGTAGGATGTGGATATGCATTTCAGAAGCTGGAGGAAATAGACTTTTATTGTTTTCTTTTTCCCCCAGAATCATACAGCTATTGCTGTAATGGAATATAAGTGAGCATTCTTTGATCTGCATTAAAGATCCAAAAATGCTGTGCTTTCCTGTTCTGAGTTGCCCTTCCCTGAAATTTTCAAAGGTTTTCTGGTTAGAGTAGTGCTTATATTTTAGATGGCACTGAAATTCATCAGGAGCTTCAGCACCCCTTTGAGAGTTGGAATAGGAATGGCCTTTTATTATTCCTTTCCAATAAAAAAGAAACCCTGTGCATAAGTACATTTCTGAATCAGTCTCCAAACTCTAGAAGCATCACTTTCTTCTGCATACAAACATATGGTGGTGGCAGCAGCAGCTGAATTGATCTGAAAATTTAGATGCACGTTGTATGAATTTCACTGGAAACCTCACCTTGAAAAAGACCCCTGGACATGAAAGACCACTGCTCCATGTGCTGGTTCCCAGAACTCTCCAAGGATTAATTAATTTCTCTGGTACTGCTGACGAGCCTTTGTAGCTAATGGTGATTTGGTAGCTGGTAAGTTGATGGAATTCCAGACCATACAGACATTTAACCATCTGCCTTGTTTGTTTTCTCTGGAATAAGCTTAGTTCTCTGGAATTATTTAGTTCAAACTAAATAATTTTGGAAGAAGGGACTGAAGAGAGAAAAAGCCAAATGTTTGTTTGCTTATTTACAAACCAAAATATTGTGCTTAGTTTTAAGTATTGTTTACACTGTAATCAGCTTTTAAAATTTAGTTTTGTACCTGATTGCAGATATAAACATATGTGATTATTGATGACCAGCCTTCCAGCAGTCATCCTAAACTCTTTAAGTTCGATTTTGAAAGTAAATGTAAATCACTCTTTTTCTGCTTGTAGTGGCAGGCTTTACTGGCACTGAGAAAAGAGGCTGCATACCAAGTTTTAAAAAAGATACAAAGATAATGTTGATTAATGTGGGTTATTATGTAGGTGCTGGACCAGCATTCATAACAGAATCAAAGGTGTTATAGAAATTAAACTTACATTTAATTATAATTACAAATTACCTCATTTACTCAGTCCCCTATCACACCTGTCTGCTCAGTGTTCATTATCATGACACAAACCCCACCAAAATATGGGTGAACCTGCAACGTGCAGCACTAAGAGTGCTCAAAGGAACTAATTCTGCCGAGGGGCAGGCACCAGGGTGGTCACCTTAGTGTGGCTTCCACAGTCACTGGACAAAGCCATATGACTTTCCCAAATTAATTTATGTTCTAATTAGATCTTTCAGATCATCTTATCTTTATTTGTTAAAATTCCTCTTGATAAAAGATCTCTGCCCTGGGTAATTTATCCAAATGGTAAGTACTCATTAAGAGAAATGCACCAAACAAAACGTGCACTTCATTTCTGAGCTCATCTCTTTTAATAGTTGTCATTTTCCATCAGTAGAAGCTTTTATACCTTTGTGCTTCTAGATTGTTAAGGTCTGTGTGGCTTGTAGCTGCTTTTGCACTCAAGGCACTCCTCAAGCTTCCCTTCAATAAGAAAGATGAAGTTCTGTGCCCTTTGGCAAAGGATCTTTTCTAATTGATTTGTTGTGTTTGTCTCGCTTGAATATCCTCCAGTATATCTGCCTGATTAAAAAAATTATAAATCCTTGCATGAGGCCTTATTCCAGCTGTGGCTGTACCAGTGCCAAATGCAGAAGGTAATTTAACATTTGGGTGCTTGGGATCTTCCTGTGTGCATGTCCAGCAGTGCTGCTGAACCTCTGCTGCGAGGTCTGTGAAATGAATTCCAGTGACTCCAGAACTCTTCCAAACTCCTGATTCTCAGTGCACTTTCTTGCATGCAAATATGACAACAGACTTTTTGTTCACCTCGATGTTTAGCTAAGCCTCTACTCTTCTTTGCTCAGCTTTCCCACTCAACTGATTTTCTTCCTTAGCACTGGAGTCCTCCTGTGTTCCAGAGCATTCTTCAGTCTATGACACACAAGCCTTATCTGTAGTGACTGAAATTTCCTTTTAAATGGCAGTAAAGATGTTAGTATGGGATTAAATGCCAAATTCTGCGGTGTTCATCTAAAACCAAATGATTCTAATTTACAGTTATTTATTAGGGTCTATTAACGATTTTTTAAAAATGCATTTTGTGTACGTCGTGACAAACTTACAATATTCTGGTTTCTTAACCAAAATGTCCCGTGTGGATAAGTTGTTTTGTGAAAATGTGGATCATTTTAAAGAGGTACCCTTTCTTATCAGTCCAGCTTTCAAATGTAAAGAAAAAAAAAAGCTGAATTCTAGATAGCTAACTTTATTTCCTGTAAATTCATCTCAAATGGCATTAGTTTTACCTTATTTTAATTGCTTATTAGTAAAGGCATTCATCAACTCTTGCAGTATTTTCCCATTGGCTGATTTCAGGCTAACAAGAATATAATTACCTGACTTGCCCAAATTGGGGATATTGGTTTTGCTTGTTTGGTTTTTAGAGCTTAGCAATGTAATCTTTTTCTGACACTTTGGATGCTGCTTGGCTGAGCTGTTTTAGAATTCTGGGATGCAACTTTTTGAGATCTCTTTAATTTCAGCAACTGTTGATTAATTTTCTCTCCCTAATAATTGTTGTAGAAAGCACCTCACCCTCCAACTGCATCGTCTCGCTTTTTCCTGAAGTCTAGTACTTATTGAGTACTTTTGCTTTTTTCTCTATTATTATTTTTACTAATACTTCTTCCACAAAATATGCAGATGTACAGTACAGTTATAAATTCTGTGTTCTTAAAGATATTTCTCTTTATGTTCTAAACTCTGCCATCCATTTTTCTATATTTTTCTTTTCTCCTTGGTTATGCAATTTCTTAGCCCTGACTCACATGCATCTCTGGGAATGGCTTTACATTCTTTTATTTGTTATGTACCTTTCACTACTCATCGAAATCGTGTTAGTTTATTTTTCTTTTAATCAGCATGACCTAATTTCTGTTTGAATTATGACTTTCCATGAGCTTGCAACGTGTTCTTAAACAGCGCCCGACTTTATAGAACCCAAATCACTTGTTCATCTGACTTCTCTAATGAACAGTTCACAGGGGTTTATTATTTACATTTCTATAACTGTTAAGTTTACTGAATGTTTTCTTAGTTTGCTGTCACTTTTTGTGTTCTCTTACCTTGTGGGTAGTTTTGTGTTGTGTATCTGACTCTTTACTCACAGTTCTGAGGAAGGGGTCAGCAAAGGTGAGATAATGATGTGTTCTAAACGCGCTTCCAAGAACTGTGCCGTCACATTCCTTTCCCTTTTTTTAGTCTAGGATTGGTAGATCAATCTTCAAGTTTAGAAATTTCTTTGTGAGAAGTCATGTCTGTAAGATAAAGTGTTCAAGTGCTCTAATCTGGAATAGAGATTTTGAGGTGGAAGTTGACATTGTGAGTTTGAGTTTAAGCATTGTATTATTCTCCTTCCTCACTTGAATTATTGCCTAAGAAGAAATTGTTCCCGAATCATCTTGATAAAAAAGGACATTTGAGGAGAGCAAGTTTTTGGGTTTAGAGAATTTTAATTTTTTTTTTTCCCCAACTGATAGTTACGAAAGCAAAAATTCTGCTTTGATTTCGTTTTGCTCTTCCTGTATATGAACAGTTTTCTTCTATAAAACTAATGTAGAATGTGCTGTAACAGTGAAAAAGTGTATGTACGACTGGAAGTTAATCAGATGACACAGAAAATTAACTTGTATCATCTTAAGGTTACCTTTGATTGCAGAAATCACTCTTTGCCCTGAGTAGGTGGATCAAATAAATTGTGCAAATAGACAATGAGTTAATGGAGTGAATTAGGAGGGGATTAGTAGTAGATGTCCTTTATTCATCAGAGGAATGTCAGAGTGCTGTATATACCACTTCAGAAATAAATTTTCTGGTTTCCATGTTATTTCATGTTATTGTTTTGATATACTCATGTTGAAACAATAGGATGAATCTTGAGTATGTGTTCTTAGATGGAATAGATATATCCATTTATAATCCACTTCTTATTCCTCTTCAAGTTTGGGTAACTTGACATTATTAAAGTCAGTTAAATATGGGTCAAATACTAGCCTCAAGTCTGGGAGATCTATACCATTGACTGATGAAACAGGCAAATAGGCTATAAATTCTTTCAAATAGTAAAATAAATTATGGAAAATTTACCTAGATTAACTTGATGTGAGTGAAGTGGCACTAAACAACAGCAGAGAAGACTAGATCTACAGTATTGATGTGATAAGCAGGATTTCTGAGAACATATCTTAAGTCAACTCCAGTGTGTTGGGAATTTTTTCTTTCTGTGAAAAGGCTTTGGATTGTGCCTTTAATAAATTAAACCAAAATAAACTGAAAAAATAATTTAAAACTGTGTTGATTCAGAAATAATTAAGTATGGCAACACATCTCGTGCATTTAAGGACTGCATGTAAATACATGTTGCACTTAGGCTGACCTGGTTGTTTACATATTGTATGCACTACAGTATAATAATTTTAAATGTCTTTAAATGCAAACTGCTGCTGCAGTTTGATTGCTCATTTGAGATAATACTTCCCTTGTGTTGGGAAAATAAATTCCCCCGGGGAAATCAATATTTGTTGTGTCAGATTCCATGGCTTTGTTTGTTGGGGGACGGGGTGGCCTCTGGGGAAGAGCTGATCGTTCCTATGCTCCTGTATTAGCAAGATCTATTTGTGGAGTAAAGGATTGCTCAGTCCAGATTCATCTATCATCCTGCTCTCTTCTGACTGTTCCCTGAGCACCCTGGCCTGGGTAAATTCTACACTCTGAACTTGAGAAAGTAATAGCTCTGACTCCTGGTGCCTTGGCTTGTGTCCTCTGTACCCAATAATGTTTGGCTGTGTGTGTAGGGACAGGGAACACCAGTGTATGGGAAAGATAAAGGGGGTTGTAAATAGCTGGAGAAACATGCTTACTGAGGTTTTTCTCCAGCACAGAAATAATGACCAACTGTGCAATAGAACTGCCTTTTTTCCCCTCCTGTTGTTGAGTGGGTGTAGGCATATAGATATTTGTGCACCAAATGTTCATAAAATAAATGACATACTAATAATATGCTCTGATTTGTCTTCAGAATTCTCCCGTGGAGTACGATGCTCCACATAATTCATCAGACATATATTTCTTCCTCTGTATAAAAAGTTCTCTTGCAAATTTAGCCAGCTGCCCTCTATGGACATGTAGAAATTGCAGAAAAAAAGAATTACCCTGCCCAGTAAATAACCTCACTGTCCACCTGAGCAGGCACAGGGTAGGGACAAGCTGGGTTCCCTCACTGTGCCTTCCAGAAGGGGTCATTGTGCTCTTTACCCCGTGCACAGAACTCCAGGTGTTCACCATGGGGGAATGTGGCTGCTCCCCACACTGCTTTGGGGTTTGAAATCCCATTTTCAAGAGATGCAATTGCTTCAGGGACTTCTTGTGAGATCGTGTGACTCTTTCATCTCCGACTGCTCATCTCAAATTGCCAGTTCTGCAGAGCGGCTCCGTTATCAGCAGTGCAGGGATCCCCCAAGGGCTGCTTGCCTGCTTTGATAGTGCAAGTGGCCAGGGCACAGGCACAAACTGAGAAGCTGCAGCTGAGTGAATCTAGAGCTGCAGTGTCCTGTGCTGTACTTTCTGAGGAGATGCAAATCCAAGTCCATTGTGAAAGTAATAATTTTGAGTAAAGTATTCAGCTGTAGGAATATGGATTAGCCATTGCTATAGCAACCTGTATACAGTCTTCAGTTAAACAATGAATTACAGAGTAAGGTGCTACTTTACATTTAAAATAAGAGCCTGCTACCCCATAAGGCTTCTGATGCTTTTGGTGGAAACCTAATGATTTTTTCGTTCAGTGCTCATTGATAATCTACTTTTTTTCTTCCATATTGAAGAACACGTTTCTGGGATTGGTTGTGGAACATCCATCCTTCAAGATCCAGCTGGCCAAAGTCATGATTGAAATTATTGAGTGTTTCTGTTGTCCCAAGGCTGGAGGTGACACTCGTACATCTTTTCAACCAACATTTCTAGATTGCATAGGACTTCTAATAAAATTAGCTACTACTTCTCTCTTCACCTTTGACTTGCTGATCTTCTGATGCTGGGGGGAGAGGAAGGTGCACAGTTTAGCTGGTTATATTGCTGTCAGAAAGAGAAAATCATTACCTTTAATTGCATACCACTTTGTCTTTGGAAAGGGCAAATTTACTGTCAGGAGAGAACATCTGTGTGTGAAATTTTAAAGTTTCTACAAGTCACAACCTTGAAATACTTGATGATTTCCGTGGTTCTTTTGTAAGCAGTGTTTGTGTATTGTGTATTTGTTGCTGTTTACTGAAGTTTGGTTTCTTGGCAATTAAGTACTTCTTCAATAGGGAGAAAAAGTGAGGAAGCTTTCTGGGGAATTGTTCTTCCCTTTCCTTTTTTCCAAGAGCCCTTAAAACGAGGAATGTGTGTCCATTTTATTAAGTCTGTGATTAAATTGTAGGTTTAATTTTTTTCCTTTTCCTAGGAAATGTTAGATCATTTAAAAGACTGCTGTATTCTGGATTAAATTTTACTATTTCAAGAAGCCAGATCTTGGGTTTCTCAACTACATTTCCCCTTTCTTCCCATGACCAGATATTATGTGACTGTACTCCAGTACATTCTAGCAGATTTTAAATAAACCTTTTCTAAATTAGTGAAAGAAAATTAGAAAATTTCCAGGGAAATCCCTTGCTAGATAGCACATCTGTCAATGCATTTCAAGCTGGAGTAATTTTCATCAGCCTCAATCAGCAGTTTTGTTCAGAACTCAAATATAATGTTTGCTGAAGACAAATACAATTATTTTAGGGCATATCTCACACTTTCATCAAGTACCAAATATTTTGCTGTTGGAACTGTAATGTTCCAGCTTATATCAACAATGAACTAGTTAAATAAAAAACCAGAAGAAACCTCTGAAATGATGCATAACCGTGTGAAAAGCTCTGGAGACCTTCTGTAAGCAAAGTGAAACAGAAATGACTACCCTTGCAAGTGCTGATAATATGCAGAGATGTTTGTCTTCATCAGGAGCTGAAAATGTGGCACATCACTATGTAAATTTGAGTTGAGTCCTAATTAAATGTTTAAAAGATGTTGGCTTTCTGCTGCCCTTTTGAGAAGATGGGATGTTCTTGGTAGAACATCTTCTGGTTTCATTTTACTGTAAGAATTGTTGTATTACATAAGATTTGTTGACAGAGTCTAGTGAATTTGGTGTCAATTTGAACAAAGAATGTCTTCTGAAGATGGCTTTTTTTTTTAACTGGAATAAAACATCTTTCACTTCTCTTTGTGATATTTAAGAACATTGATAATTTTACACAGACGAAATTGTACAAGTAGTCTCTGGGAAATCTGCTTTATTTTTTCAAATGATTTAGTATTAAAAAAATTCCTTTTAATTTGAATACATGTGCTGGTTTAAGAGTTAACCAGCAGGGGTAATGAACCCAACTCAAAGGAGAGATTATAAAATCAGAATAACAATTTATTAAAATAATACAGTAAGTACAATCATACAAACAAACAATTGGTCTTAACCCACAAAACC
>NW_016690311.1:0-140317 GCF_001604755.1 Lepidothrix coronata | reverse complement strand
TGTATTACATAAGATTTGTTGACAGAGTCTAGTGAATTTGGTGTCAATTTGAACAAAGAATGTCTTCTGAAGATGGCTTTTTTTTTAACTGGAATAAAACAGCTTTCACTTCTCTTTGTGATATTTAAGAACACTGATAATTTTACACAGACGAAATTGTACAAGTAGTCTCTGGGAAATCTGCTTTATTTTTCCTTTTAATTTGAATACATTAGGCTGTTTTAACACTCAAGTTTTAGAAAACTCCTTGAACTGAAACTTGCAGGGTCTGGTTCGGATCTTCTCTTGCTGGGTGTGACTCTTCTGGCTTTTACTGAGCGAGTTACGTGTCATGGAAATGAAATCAGGCCTGCAAACTGGGCAGCTTCCTGGAGTGCCCTGCCTTGGTCAGAGGGCAGGGCTGTGTTTAGGGCTCTGTGTGTGAGGCTGTGCCCTCAGAGGGCTCTCACAGTGGTGTCCTGTTCCTTGAGGGTGTGTTTGTGCAGTCTGAAGGAGGAGGGGGAGGTGGCTGTCACCACAAAAGGACCATCACCTGATCCTAAAAGGTGCAGAAGGGCTTTTTTTCAGAAGAGGAAGGCGGCACTGGAGAGCGTGTAGGGGAGATGCTATTTCTCCTTGATTCCCAAGTGCACTTCTAGCTTTATTTCTGCCTGATTTACTTTCACAGGAACTAGCAAAGGGAACATGTCAGCTGCTGTTATTGTTGAGAATTAAAATTTAATGCCTTGGATTAAAATTGAAAGGACAGTGCCCTGATGTATTTTCCCTTCCCAAGTTTCTTATGGTAATACATCATAGGTGTTAACAGAAGTAGCACTTGGACCATTTCAAGCAATTGAAGAGGAAATTCAGTAGAAGCTCTGCTGAATTTACCAAGCCTAGGCAAGCCTGGTATTTTATATTTCTAATGGAATTTTTTTAAACCAAGATTTGTTCATTACCACTTGTGCATGGAAAGCAGAGACTCACAATGAGATCATAATTCATTCTTTGTATATAAATATTACACATACAAACTTCATGGAGAAAACATTATTTAGAATGCAAAAATCAAGTGACCCAGAGAAGAGAGTGTTAAGGGTGTCCTTGCAACTGAAATTCAGCTTCTCTTATGCATATGCATTATGAGGAAGTCTTTAGCTATAAGGACATGTAATGCTTTTCCAGAAGATTCCTTCCTTACTCAGTACACAAGATGGACAGTGTTCTGTTAATGAGTAGTTATTCAAGATGTTGTTTTATCCTCAGTGTCTGATATGTGGCCCTAAGCCTTATTTACAGCACGTCATTCACACCCCGCTCAGACGTCGGAATTATTAATTTCCTCATAGGCTTTGCTGTGCTGTTCATCACTGCTGTATCCAAGTGCTACACAGGTTTTAAATTAAATTTATCTCCACAAAGCCCCAGTGAGGATGTGGTATTATCTCTGTTTTACAGATGGGGAACTGACAGAGATTAAGGTCAGAAAAATTCACCAAATTTGGATGCACATTTTAAGACATAAGATTGGATTTTAGAGCCCTTCAGATCATGCAGCACATCCTGTGTTCGGAAAACATCACTTGCTACTTTAGTGTCAGGTGTGTTTTCCTTGTGGGTAGATAACTTCCCCAGCATCTCCAGAGTGCAAATTGAAGGGTTCCGTGCCACTGCTGATGGCTAAGGAAAAGTTTGGTTTGGATACCTCGTGTAGTGTCACACAGGAACTCAGAGCTGTCCCTGAAAGAGGCAGAACTTCAGAGAATCACCTGCAGAAATGAGGCAGTGAAAAACTGCCTCTTTGTTGAAAACTCTAGTGTGACTGTATTACTACAGACTGTTCCTTAATGCTCGCACATAAATTGGGATTACACAAACCACCTGAGTTCTCATCCTTGTCAATTTGATCATTAGCTTTTTGCAATGGAGAAAGATTGACTGGGAATATTGAAATTTGTGATCCAGTTAATTTGGGGAATGAATATTAATTGAGAAACCATATTGTCTCAAAGGTAGTACTTTTTTTCTGTGGTAAACATTAAGAGGATCTTTCCAAATGTACTTTGATTTATTTTCATTGTATATTCAGATTTCTTTCCTCTGTAAAGACATACTAAATACCAGAAGATTCATGAGCAAGTCTGGCAAAATGCCATTCCTCTATTGAGATAAATTTTAATTGGTGATTTTTATTTGTTATGTTCACATTTTGTATACAAAATGTACATTTACATGGACATGATTTTGCTTTTATTTTCTCCGTTGGCAGTTTATGTTATACTAGTTTTTGTTTTAGGCTTGCTGGCTGGCAAAAGAGTAGCATGGAGAATTTAAGATAACATCTTAGTTCTTCATAGTCCTTTAAAAGTAGCAGTATGGATTTGAACCAAGGCTAAGCATTGTGATTTCTGAGTATTTCTGTTAATTTTGGAGAACTTTAATTGGATTAAATTAACCAACGAAAAGAAGATTTTACTGTATCATTTTTTCTGGCAATTTGATGTCTTCAAAGTCTGTCTCTGCTTTGTTTTTTTATCTGCAAGATAGATATTTCTATATAGTTTTCCAAAGCTCTTTGAAATCTTCAGCTGACAATGATTAGAGAAGTGAAATGTTTCTTGCATTCATCGTGGCTCTGCCTGTCAGAACAGGGGCTGGGTGTGCTGGAATTG
Organism: Lepidothrix coronata; assembly: GCF_001604755.1. NCBI lineage: Eukaryota > Metazoa > Chordata > Aves > Passeriformes > Pipridae > Lepidothrix > Lepidothrix coronata. Next base: position 137,663 of record NW_016690311.1, on the reverse strand, counting down.
TCTAGCTAGGTAGTCAAACTGTTTCTTTAAATACCTTTAGCTGGTTCTTAGACTGTGTTCCTCGTATTGTGCCATATGTGTTCAGATCTTTTGTGGAACTGGGAGGCTACTTTATGTGTAGAAAGTTGGAAGGTTTTCTCCTGGCTATGAATTGCACTTGTGGAAGCCAATACAGCTCTTATAACAACATGAGAAAATGAATTTTTCAGGAGTTTCAGTCTCTTTTGTTTACAGTTGTAAACATTTCCAGACTGCTTAGAACCAGCTATTCCCGGAGCTTTATGGTCTTGCTGTGGCATTACTTACACAACAACTGCTTCCTGTTGAGGGAAAAAGGAAAGTTAGTGAGAACGTTGCTTTACTAAGCAGAAATACCTACTGGGTAGCTTGGGTAGGACATGCATCATGTAAATGACTCTTTAAATAATAAAGACTAGGCAAATTATATCCATTATTTAAGAGGTGCAATGAGAGTCCAAAGTTTTCATTGGAAATAACCTGATTATGCCCACCTTGTGTGAAATGTTTGATGTTGGTGCTGGAGCAACCAGGGCTGTGGAACTGAGCTGGCAAACTGCTTTATGGGTTATGTGTCCTGTGGAGACCAGTGCAGGCTGAGGAATTCACCAATAAATCCCAGCTTCAGCCCTGACAAATGCCAGCCAGATTCTGGAAGCTACAGAGGGATCTCCAGCTGAGTTCTCTGCCAGTTTGTCATACCTCAGCCTAAACATCCATCCTGCAGATTGGAGATTAAGATTTAATCATGTCTATAGATTTCTAATTACTCATGAGTATCTTATTAGAAAGCCTTGCTGGCAAGGAACTCCAAAGCACTTTCAGTAGATTATACCAAAATTTGTTCCTGAATTAGTTGCAGAACAGTCGTCTGGCACCCAATTCTTGTTCAAAATGTTAACAGGTTTACTGAAAAATTATTCCAGTGCACCATGTGACCATAAATGTTTTTTAGTCCTGAAAAGTTAAAAGCAGTAACACTAAAACATTTTTTTGTTGATGCCTGAAGTGATGTGGCGTAGGAAAGAAAGCCAAAAAGACATCAAAACCATACAAAATTATTTACTTGGTTTATGGCTTGATTATGTGACTCATGCGGTTCTGTATGGTGAGTCTAGGTTAAAAAATAATCATAGAGACTGTTTTCTAAAAGGAAAAAAACCTCAGGAACCTTATGGTAGTTACAGATAGATGCAAATGCATATTTTTCAGGATATTTGGCAATCATGGAGTAAAAAGCAAGCAGGAAAATAATGTGCATATACAGTTAAATGTGTAATGAGTACAAGCTACAACATACTTAAGACATAAGATAATTAAAATACTTGTATATATTGTGAGCACTTAAAAATTTTCCTGTCTAAAGAATTTTCCTAAGCATTCCTTAATCTTTTACTAAGGAAGGTGCAGGCCAGAATATTGGAAATGCAGGTTTAGACTCTGTATCTCAATATCTTCCCCTTTGGTTTTGCTTTCTCTGTATTTCTGCTGCCAGTATTACAGTGGAGGAAATGCCTTACTACATCAATTATTTCGAAATTTGACTTTGGGAATATTGTCAGGATTATCTTTGACTTGTCTTACATGTGTAAATCAATCACAGGAGAAAATTCTGGAGTTAAGTCCTGATTCAGAAAATAACCTGGTGAAGCTAGAAAGCCATCTGATAGATTTTTAGTGGTTGATTTGCTAAGAGCATCTGTCTATAGTGGGAAAAGATTCCTAAAGAGCAATTTAAGGTGAAAATTTAAACCCAAACTTCTCAGGATTATTATCTTACCCAACTAGATCTGGTGCCTGTGTGTATTAGATAACAGGAACAAGCAAGCCACTTGTTCTCAGCAGAAAATACCTTATGAAAAGGAGTGTCATATTCAGTAAATAGATATATTTTAATATAACCCTACTAGGGTCGATTTTCTGCTGCCAGATATGAAAGATGTCCTGAAAAAAATAATCACATAAGACTGCCTGTATTTGCCTAAATTTAGTTGAGTCCTCATGTTCAGCATTATCTAACCAACGACAGAAAGCTGTAAGTAGGTTCCCATCGTGCTTTAGTGCTGCTCTGACAGGGGGGAAGGGTTTGTTCCCTTTTCCAAAATTTGCTTATCCTTTCAGTTCCCTTGCACACTGTTGTCATTCAACATTACCTTCTCGATGGAGGGCTTCCCAGTGCTCTGTACAAAAATACAGAGAGCTCTGGTCCCTGCCACAGGTGTCTTTGAGAGATGCAGGGAAGTGGCCAGAAAGCAGGAATGTCATTTACCATTTTATGAACATATGGTCAAGTACATAGGGAGCATTTTGGGAAAATTGGAGGGACAACATGTGCAGAGAGGGGAAGTTAAACCTAGAAAAGTGTTCTTTGCTTGCAGTTTGCAGTTCTACTGTTTAAATGAACCAGAAATACAAGTCACACATGCTTGCATTTTGCCAGCGCCTGTTGTATAAACTTTGTCCAAAGCATCTCTCAAATTTCAGCATTAGAACAGCACTTTGAACTGTGCAGTGTGTAATTAGACATGTGCATGTGCCATGGTGGTTCTGTAATTAGACTGTACAGTTGTAACAGGCCATTTTAGGGCACTGGCCTTGACCTGCTCTTTCTAGAACTCCTGGAATCACCTGCCTGGGATACCCTCAGGGCCATGGGGGAGAGCTCTCATTCTTGTGGGGAGACCAAAGGTGTGGACATAAATCCTTTGAAATGAGGCTTCATTAATTCTATGGAACAATTTGGTTTAAGTGTTTTTATTTTGAAGAGCAAGCATATATATAAAATGCTAAAATGGGAGCTAATGGGATGTCTTAAAGATTCCAGCATCTAGAAATAAATGTAAATGCACTGTACATAAATGTAAAGAACCCACTGTCTAGTATTATTAGTTATATATAAATGTAAATCTGACAATAAATTTTCATTACATTACTATTTTCATCTATATGCCTGAGGAATTGTTAAACTAAGTACAGTGTCTGCATTTTCCTCTAAATGCTTGTGTTACATTTATTAATTCAGGAAACTAAAATGCTTGTGGAGATACTTGGGTATCACAGGAATTGCTCTAAATGGAACAAATTCAAATTCATAGTATTATGAAAAGAAACATGGTCTAATAATAACACATTGCATTCAAAATTAAATTCTGGACAAAAGGATGAAAGAACAAGATCTGGAAATATCTGTATGCATCTTTAGAAGTGTATACTGATTCAGAAGGGCTTTTTGAAGTGATGTAACTGTTTCCTCAGTGACAGAAGGTGTAAAGTTCTGGGCTGTGTTTGAAAACTCACCATCCAGCATCTCTGGCTCATTGCACTTTTCTTTGTGTGGACTTGTGCTGGCCCTGAGTGGTGTGCACCATCCTTTTGCCAGAGCACACCCTGTGCTCACCCTCCCTCCCTCTCCTTCTGACTGTACTTTGGTTTATACCATCATAGAATTTGGGGAAGAGCCATTTCTCTCTTCTCCCCGTGGACTTTTTTTACTCCTCGAATCTTTTCCCTTGGCTCCCTGCAGCTTTTCCTCTGCAGCTCTATTTGCCCCATTTCTGCTCTCCAATACTATAGATGTCCAAATTGAATTCACTCAGAGGAAATAGTGAGCCACTTCAGGGGAAGGCTTAGTTTTGGTGCGTGTTTCTAAAGCCTATAAAGTGACTTTATGTAGCACTATAGAAGTAATAATAAAAAAAAAACCTAAAACACGACAGCTTTTTCTTTGCTCCCCATTTTTAAAGCCAACTTTTTTTCCACTGAAGGGTACAGCAAAAGAACATTCCTAGTTGTTCCATCATGTCAGCTCTCTTAGTTTGTAACCTCAAAAGAAATGAGCTTAAGCTCAAGTGTTTTAATGTGCAATGTGTTGGTCTCTATAGCGACCTTCCTCCCCCATCTCTCCTTTTGCTGGGGTAGAGTTTTCCTTACACTTCTATATCTCAAGAGATGTCACATTTTTTTATTGCTCCTGTAGCATGTAACGTAGCCCTAGGTAGCCACACTAGAAAAGAAGGATTTTCACAGTATAATTTCTGCCATTTACTGCATACTGTGGAGCATTTTCTTAATTTTTTTCCTTTTCTGCCTTTCACCTTTCTGCTTTAAAAAATGACATGACGGATATTAATATTTTTCCTTAATAAAAATGTATTTCCCCTTGATCTTAGTTTTGGTAATACATTATTCAGTGTTCCTTCTTAATGAAAGCCATTGGTTGTTCCATTACTCACAGCAGTTATTACAGCACTAAAGGTCTCGTTCATCAGAATGACTTGCAGAGGCAAATCCAAACCCCTGAGTGCTCCATGCATCAGGGTAATAGCTGTGGTGCATGCAAGTTATTAAAAAAAATTAAAATATAATGTGTGTTTCTTTGTTTTCTTTCATTTTTTTTTTCTAACACTGGGGAAAAATCTGTGAACATCATTTATTTTATTGCCTGTGTGTGCTTGTGCATACTCTGCTCTCTCAGTAGGAGTCATTGAGGAGGTTGGACCTATTGATTGTGTCCCATTTCGTAAAACATCCTGCTTAAAATCACGGATGTAGAACATGGATTCTGAGTTGTTCTTAGTTATCAGACTTTTCTTTGGATTCCTGTCATTTTGTTGGATAACAATAGAAGGAGGTATTGTAATCTTAGATGATCTTTGTTGGTATGAGGAAAAACGGGCACAGGTGTTTAGCAGAGAAGACTGGGAGAAGCTCTTGATCAAATCTTGGGATTGGGATTCTGTGTTAAAGATAAATTCTGTAATATTGTGGTGTGTTGAGTTCATGCATTCTGGCATAAGCTGGACATAAACCAACTGCAATATAATGCAAGACAGCAATTTTATTTCATGCTAGTCATCATAAAAGTTTTTTTCAGAAAGCAAAGTTATAGGTCTAGCTGGGGTGTCAAAACAGGAAAAAAAAATTGTGTGTAAATTTTGGAAATGTGTGGAGAAGTTGAGCTGTTACCTGAGCACAGAGGCACAGAGGCAAACAAGAGCTTCCACTGCCAGAATTATTTTTGCAGCATGGTTAAATGGTATTTGAGTCATCTTCTAAGGAACACAGTGTACATGTGGACACTTGAAGAATGTAGAGCATGTTTAGCACTTTCATGGCTCTTCTAAACCCTCATTCTTCTCTGAGTTTAATGTATTATACAGTTCTTTTGCCTGTACAAACCTTTTCATTTATTGTTTATAACTCTGCACTCTACCTGAATTGTAAGAAAGAAACAAGTTGGCCTAATTTGTATTCCAAAATGCTTGCTATAGAAATGGATTTGACAAGTACTTCTACATCATTTAAAAATATTTATGCCCTCTCCATGTATTATGGATGGTATATAGCTTTTGATGTCTAGCTTGATTCTGCATTTGTTGATTAACTTGTCGATGCTGTGATTGCTTTACAGTGTTGCTGCAAAGTGCTTCACTTGCTTTTAGGTGTCTGCATCGTTCTTGGTCAACAAAGATCCCAGTGTCTGAAGTTTGAGTTGGTTTTGAGGGGGTTTTGGGTATTTTGGGAGCAGAGGGAAGGCCGGGTTTGGTTTTTTAAGTTAGTTTTATTTTTGGTTTGTTTGTTGGGGGGTTTGTTTGTTTGTTTGAAGACTGTAAATATCATGACAATGATGGACCAGACAACTTGGAAATAGGAAACTGAGGACAAACTTAAATACATATGTCAGTGTGCACCCACACGTTACCTTAGCAGGTGCAGTAGACAGGCTTGAGGAGAAGCAATTTTGAAAAAAAATAATGTGCAAAGTTTACTTTTAAAATAAATCATGCAACTAGAGCACGCTAGTATTTTATTTGACCTGTAGCTTTGAAATAGGATAACTTCTTTGTTTGAGTTCTCTGCATCTTCTGCTTTAAATATGTTGAGGGCTGGCCCCATTGCACAAAGGGTGTTGAGACAGGTTTGAGGACAATGCAGCTTTCCTGGCAGGAGCCAGAGGTGAAGATGTACATCAGCTCCCTGGTGGGGGGCAGAAAGAGCCAAAATACTGGTGTGTGGTCAGCACTGTTTTAGTCACAAAACCAAAACACAGCACCACAGTGGCTGCTGTGAGGGAAACCCCATCGCAGTCAGACCCGGTACATCTGGTTTTCGTCAGGATCTGCTTGTTCATCAGACCTCCCTCAGGTTCCTGCTTTTCATGGTGTTACTTTGAAGTGGTGCTGTGCTCAGGGTTGGTGCTGCTCGGTCACTGAGCTTTGTGGAGTCTCATTCTTGGGTTCACTGGTGTAACCCAGCAGCTACAAACCCGCAGGGGAAGAGACAATTCCCATGGTGGTCACGGTCGTGCCCTATGAAAACATGCTGTAACAGCAACATCAAGGCTTCCAGGCAAAACTGGGAGAGAGCAGAATGGAAAATCCTGCCTGAGAGGTGCTGTGAAATGCTGCTGCAGGTCAGGTGAGGGGGAATGGAGCTGCAAGGGGAGGCAGGTTGTGGGATTGCAAATGGATGGCCCTTGGCATCATCCACACTCAGGTGCTTAGGTAGTATGTAACAGACCTCAGGCTATTTTCATTTTAAGTGTAGATAATTTAGCTAGATTGACCATGCTAAGAAAATGGCCATATATTTAAACAGTAATAATTTTGATGTTTTCTTCCCTGCTAGATTAAGCAGGGGAAGCCACGTGTAGTGGATTCGAGTCCATCATAATCTGCCTGTGATGGGAGAAATTGGTCCTTGTCAACACCCCAGGATTGGTTGCATGCATCATATTTAATGGGCTTTCTGTTCAGCAGCTTCTGTGGGTGGTGGAAATGGAAAATAATCCACACAAGCTTTTCCCTTCAGCCTCGTGTAGAGCATTAACTACCATCCCCATGCAGAGAATCTAGGCTATGGCTGTCAAAGACACTTGAGCACCTTTTCTAGCTTTGTGATTCTTCTTGGCTTTTTCAGAACAGGAATAGCAGTAGCATGTGATGTTTTGGCTCACTGAGAAGGAGAGGGGTTTTTAATTAGAGGCCATTTTCTGGCCTCTAATTCATACACAAAATATGTAGCTGAATGTTGTGTGAGGGTGGGGTTGAAGGATGCTGAGATATAAAGCTGCTCAGGGACAAAGGGCTATTAGAAAAACTAGGTGATTTTAGAATAAAATAATTTCCTTTTGTTAGTGTTTTTAGGAATTCTTTGATCAAAATGTCAAATCATGGCTGCTAGCAACAAGGACATTCATGTGCTTGAGTGAAATAAGTAACATTCTGACTTGAGTGGATTTCATCCTCACAAAGTGGCAGTGATGGGAGGGAAGAAATTACAAATAAGTCATGACGAGAGGGGAGGTAACACATAGGACAGGTCTTCATTGTTCATTACTTCTTGAACATGGTGCAGGATTCAGATGTATAAGTAGGAACATAACTTTCCCATAATCAAACCTATGAGAGGAAACAATGCCAAAGATTCATATAAGGATATAGTTTTGTAGGATAAAGGGCAGCCTAGAAAATGGGATTGAAAAATCTGAAGTCAACCATAAACATCCTTTACTGTAGAGGTACTTTATTCTCTCAACTAGAATGTGTGACATAAGTTGTCTTAGCTTGTTGAATTTAAGAAAAACACCCAAATTTTTAAGACCTTAAAAAAATAATAGTAAGTTGTTTTTATTTTGCCACATAAATTTGCAGTGTTTTTATCTTGAAATTGAGTAGCAGAATTAGGAATGTCAAAATTAATGAGCAGATGACGCTGATGTGGTAAAACAACAAACTTTAAAATTTAAGAATACTCCTGGGATTGTTCTAAAATAGTCCTTTCTATTAGCACAGAGAGCTAATGGGGTTGTAATTGGTTTCCTTTAATACACACATGTTAAGTTAGCAGCCCATTTTGCATTATCTTGTCTTCTCCCACTACAACCAGATGTGCAGCTTTCCTAGAACTGCACTCATGGGATTGCTCAGCAGAAGCCTCAAGCTTGGTTCCCAGCAGGTGCTGATCTCAACACCTTGTTGTTAAGGACAAGTAGTTGTGTGGTAAAATAAAGAGGCACCTTGAAGTAGCAGCACCATCTCAATTAAGCATCCAGTTGGGAGGTCTCTGGCAGCAGGAAGAGAACCTTAAAGAATTAGTGCCATAATTCCTTATAATCAGTACAGAGAAAGTAACTTCCAACAGTTTTCCAGGTCTCTGAGTCTAGAGATGACATGTAACAAACAGGCACTGATCTTGATGTCCTAAGGACCTGTATTTAAGTGAACTTCTATTCACAGTTCTCCCTGTGTGTTTGACACCAATGATTCTCCAGCTTAGGGTGTTTAAAAGCTGAAGCACAAACCAAAGCCCCTGACCTCCAACACCAAATAAACTTGGAGAATTGAGACCAAGTTTAGATTTCCTCTCAAAAATACGTTTAACATATGAGCAGTATTTATATAGGCTGGGCAAATGCAATGTGCCTTTTGAAATTTTACAAGACTATAATAATAATTAAAAATATTTCAGTGTATCTCAAGATTTTTTTTAATTTAAGCATTCTTATTTTGTAATGTATAATTCCAGTGTCTATTTTTTTTCTAGCATGAGTTATATAGATTTGAGGTCTGTTGTGGCTGTAAAATTAGTCTACTTGTTATGTTAGCCTTTAATACTGTATTCCCACCTACAACTGCAGTAACACAGCTTGAAGGGAATTTAATTAGGAAAATGAGGCAGATGAAATAGGCAATGTAATGTATATCTGCAATATGAAGAAGAGTAAATACACTTTTCATCTGAATAGTCAGAATAGAAGCTGTGTTAAACTGGGCTGAAATTTAATCAGAAATGGCTTTCTTTTATTTTCTAACATTACTATGTAATTGTGCTCCTTATTACTGGGGATTAGAAAGACTACTATCATTAAAGAAGAAACATCTTTCACCAATTATATTTAGTTTCTGGTTTATCTGGCACTAACCTTCTCTTTATGCAAAAAGTGGAGATCCCTGGAGGAACAGACGTAGTGCAGCGATTGCAATCCCCTGGGAAACCTTGAGCACACCGTGTGCTGGGTGGATTCTTGCTTGTTTACAGGCCATCCAAGCAATGAGCAGGTGGAATTCACAGGACTAAAAACTTTCCTGCCTCGCTGCGCTCTGGAATATTCCAGCCTTGCTGCACAGTCATGGATTTTCCAGTCGTAGCCATCCCTTATTTCCCCGAGGTGTTCGGCAGCGGTTGTGTCGGGGCCGAGCGCAGACGATCGCGCTTTACAGAGAAACACAGGGCGTCACCGGGGCAGGAAACAGCTTAAGTAATATAGAATAGATCTTAAATAATTGTTTAAGGAAAAAAATTCCCACAGTCCCTTCTCGGAATTGGGGAGAGTAGCACTGGGAAGTCTGCAGCATTACACAGCACAGCCAGTGCAAGTGACACATTGGCTTGAAACACCTGCTGTATTTCTTTAGTCTGAATTAAGAGATAGAAATATGTTATGCAGGTACATTATTGTGTAGTAAGAAAATAGAAATGGTTTTAACATGTGCATTAATTCTATGTATGAGATTTTAAAATGTTTATTAGTTCTAGATCAACCCACTTGGGCTGTAACGTGATTCTTCAAACTGTTGCTTAGAGAGCTATGAGATTAGTGCTTTTACTTTACTGCTTTTTATAACTTTTTTAAACAAGATTGGCTGTGAAATAAGTGAAGATGCAGGTGGTAGGTGTATGATGAGTACATGGTTTAGGCAACCTGATGTCACCAACCTTATTTTGCTACTGTTCGTTGTTTTTTGCCTATGGCAGCAAAAAGCCAAAGGACTTCTCCTGGTGATTACCAAAATCTCAAGTTCTCTCCCTCCTTAAGTCAAATTTCAAAGCATCAGATTTTAAATTCAACCTCTCTTAAAGCCTTGTTCTGTGTTTAAGTCTGTTCCATGCCTCTGGACATTGTTTTTATTTATCAGTGTTTTGGAAGACGGAATAAGAAATGATTGGTAATACTCTTATTTCTGTCCATAGCATTGCCAGATGCAAGGGCAGGTGTGGTGGTACATTTGATTTTCCAGCTACTGGAGACACCAGCTTAGTTTCATCACTGGATGGTAGTCCAGGCTATGGAATGTGTTTTGCTCCTTTATCAGAAACATTGCCTTCATTGCAAAAAGAACCATGTCTTTTTTTTGTATCAGGTAAAAACATTCTTGAATGTTTTAATTGGAATGAAAATCCCCCGCGGGGGGTTGCTGATGGGCTGCTTAAGAGAAATGAGGAAGATTGATTGAAGGTCCTAATAGTTATTTTTCTCAAGCATCAGCACAAGATAGCAGGTGTTTCCTCTGCTAAGCAATTCTTTTAGTTGCTAAAGAGACTTGATTTTTGTATGTTGTCAGGTTTCAGGTTTAATATATGCTAAGGGACACATCTCAGACACTTAATCTTCTGTTGACTTTATGGGGAAAAAAACTGTAGAACTTTTTCAGATCTTTGAAACAGGTGTAGTTAAAATCTCCACTTTTCCGTGGTCTGCTCAAGCATTTCCTTTAATCTGTGATTTTCAAAAATAAAACAAGACATGGTGCCCCTTAGAGAATGTTTATTACTTGGAAATGTAGTCATCTGATTTGTTACTGTGTCTTATACTAAGATTTATACATGTTTTTCTGGTGTAAAGCCTGACTAGATGCATCTGCTATCCTTAATTTAATTTAGTTAAATTCTTCTGTGGAATCAGTTAGCTACAAATTCAGAAGTTCCTTTCTAAGAACAGATATTTCTCAAAGACACTTTCAAAGTGTGTGCACTTAGAAGGGTTGTTATGTGTACTTCTTCATGGGAGCAGATAAGGGAGCGGGATGTTAAATTAGAATAAATCTCAGCTTAAGAACCAGGTTTGGGTTTTACTGAACACAGCAAGCTTCAAGAAAAGAGCTGCTACAAAAGACCCTCTGTGACTCTCACAGTGGATTTCCCATCTGGAGCAACATATAAAACTGAATTTCCTGCTTAGTCACTTGGTTCAAGCAGGGCAATGTTAGTGTAATGCTTCCGATGTGTCTGAAGTATTGTCACAGGAAATTCATCATTACTTCATATTTTACCCTGCAGTACCATGGATATTTCTGACTGCATTAAATACTTTAAATACTCTAGGGCTTAAAGACCTAAAATAGAAACTGTTAGGATTGTGCCTTAGCTATTTAAGAGGGATTTTCATTCTCATCAGGAGGAGAAAAAATTTTAGTGAATGAATATGGAATTCTTTGAGCTTCTGTAAGAGAAAATGTGATCATCTTCACATTCCAGTTGCTCAAGCTAGAATGTGTGGATGGAAAATGAATAAATACACTTTGCTTAGGTTGCTGGTGTTTCTTCAGTTGAGGTATTTAGTGGAGAGATTGATTTAGAAAATGTGGTCTATTTGGTAAGTCCTGTGTGCATTGATTTGCATTGTGGCAAAAAGCTTGTGAAATCCTATTTGTGCTTTTCCTAGAACATATGATCCAGAGGTACACAATGCAGGACAAGTGAAAACAGGAGGGAGTAATTACGTCTTCTGTTTAGAATTTTGTAGTCCTGCCAAGAGGGTGAGAAAAGGGTTTAAGAAATTATATGTAAAATTTTTGCTTTGGATGGAAGCCTTTTCCAACACCCCTTCAAAGAAGCGATACTTTTAGGAAAACCCTAACAACAGGACATCCAGTGCCTTGATGAGCCCAGGAGGCCCTTTCTGTTGGAAGCTGCCTGGACAATTTGTTTGTCCTATTGCTGTTGTTTGGAAAGGCAGAGTCAGTCCCTTCATTATCTCCACCCTCGTGTCTTTCAGACCCTGAAGGTTGATGTCCGTCATGCTGAGGTTCGGGCAGCACCTCATCAAGCCCTCCGTGGTCTTCTTGAAGACTGAGCTCTCCTTTGCTCTCGTGAACCGCAGGCCGGTGGTCCCGGGGCGTATCCTTTGGATGGCCGTGCTCTTGGGAAAAGCAGGAGGAAGGCAGAGTGCTTGGAAGGCCAGGTAGGATGCGACAGGGTTCCTTCTGAAACCAGGCGGTGGAACGTGAGCTCCTTGATCAGTGTTGCGGAGCTGCCGAAAACAGTTGCTAAGCAACTGTGACCTTCGAGGTGAATTTCTATTGACCTTTTCGCCACAGAAGATGTATAAACAACCAGGTGCTACTGAAGGCGTTTTAAAGTGTATCTGAGGTGGTACTGTTTAAATTTCATATTATGCTAAATAACACATCCCGCTTCCCTTTTAATAATGTCACTTATTTTCAGATGGGGTAACTTTTTCATGGAGAATTTTCAGCTTCTCCTGGCTAAATGCACACCATTTGTCAAGTGGCAGTAGGATCCTTTATGAAGACTTTTTTTTTTTTTTTTTGAGGGGGGACAGATTGCTTTGATTAATTTAGGTAGGAATGAATTAAATAAACCATCTGTATAGTGCACACGTTTCATGATGAAAAAGTGAAGCCCCACGTTGTAAGTAAAATTCTCAAGTTAGAAACTTTATAGGAACTTGATGCTAAATGAGCCTATTTAGGGTATTCTGTAGTGTGGTGTTTTATTTTCCAGTCAGAACTCTACTGCTCCAAAATTTGTGCTACTTTCATTGGCTGGAGGTGCAGTTTTTCAGAAATAACCAAGATGGATCACTTTTCCTATAGAGGTTCATGGTAAAGTTTTAGTAGGAACTCAGGCAATGACTGAATGTGTTTCAGGAAAAGAAGAAAGTTGTCTGGAGTTTATTGAAAGTTTTCTTTTTGTTCTGTAGCTTTATGTTGTTTCTTTCATAATTTAACGTATAGTTTAGAGTTTAGTAAACTTGAATATATTTTTTAAAGTCACAAATGTATTTCTTCTGAAATGGAACCTTCTTCTCCTCCTATCACTTCTGTAGATTATAGTTGTTCAATATTGAACTTTTCTCTCCACCTGCTTTAAATGGTGTTTGTGTGTACCAGAAGTCAGATTTTTTGGTTATAAATGCATGGCAAAGATGCACAGACTTCATAGAAACATTAGAGGTGTTACTGTCTCACCAGTGTATTTTAATGAATTCAATTAACAGTATTTCTGAACTTCAAGTTTCTGAAATACTTGGCATAAATCAATGTGATTTACAGATTTGTCATAATAAATCTTTGTCATTTTCAAAGCTGTCTCAAGACAATATCACATCAGTCACTGTGTGATGCAGAGCCTGGAAATGCCTGGGCAGTATGTTGGTTTATGCATTGTCTGGATCAGAGAGTAAATAAAATGTTTCCTTTGCTTCACGTGGAGGTTTTAAAAATAATATGAACACTTGTTTTTGAATTAATCAGTTAAGTGAGCAATTGCATCTGTTGTTAAAAATAGAGTATTTCAGATGAAGGATACTTGTTTTAAAGTTTTGTGAGCACCTAGTAATGACAATTTAAGGAGCCTATAAAACTTAATTATTATAAGCTTCTCTCCTTCTTAAATAATTAAAGATTATAAACTCTAGTTGTATAGTTATTGCTGACTTTTGGCAGATACATTTATTTGCTCAGGGTTTAGCTTTGTTATCCCATAATGAGTATTGCAGCGTATTTTATAGTGTCACATTGTTTTAATAGCTTATGTGTTGTAATATATAATGTAGTCTTTGTTTCTCCATTGAATAAATGTTCAGGTAATAAAAACCCAACCCTTTTCCTTTCTCATTACAATATGAAAAAATTAGAGATCTTGATACAAAGACTAGAATACAGTATGTAAAATAGAGCAATTTGCAGTTTTAAGCCTTTAAAATGTCTGTATAATGCAGCATTCATCTTCAGACCTGGCAATAACAAGTGTATTTTCTTTGTTTTATTGCAATAATTTTATCTACCTTGTCTTTGGCACACATATGACATTCTTTTTCTCTTTTTTTTTTTTTAGTAGAAAATAAAATATTAATGTATGTGAATTAGAGAGACAAAGGAAATCAGTTGGAAAGCCAGCTCACTCCAGGTGGTGGCTTTAATTAACTAGTAAGGTTGAAATTCCATCTTGAAACAGAACATAGGATTGGAGCTGTGAATTGGCTGTGATAGTTTTAAAATAAAAATTCAGTCAGAAGGGTCTTGTGGAGTTCGGTGTCTGTGATTTGAGCAGGCTGGTTCAGTTAACACATTGCAAAGTTTGGTGTTATTTCCAGCTGCCAGTCCTGTGAATTTAGATTGACACTTCAGAGGCAAACTGTGCTAATAGAAACCAAAAGTAGGTAGAGTAAGAACACAGTATTTATGGTAAGGGAAGAGTTCTCCTGTTCCTGGACAGAGCTGCCTCATTTGGCCCCACGTTAGACCTGATGGGTGCACACGAGTTCATGGACTCAGGACCCTGTTTGTGTTGGGATCTCTTTCAGTGATTATTGCAGATTCTTGAATAGAAAGGAATTGGGATCTTAAGTAAGGAACTGGGATATCTTACGATATCCCTTGAGTAAGGGGATGTCTCACATTACATTCAGTGTGTAGGCTACAATATGGGCGTGTGCTTGACAGGAGGAAACTTATTCACCCCTTTTGTCTCAACCAAATGGAGAAGAGCTAAATGTGGTGAGTGTGCAGGATTAGTGTGTGTTCCCCTCAGGACATCCAGTCCTTTTGCTGTCACCTAATAGGGAAATGGTTAAAGCTCAGAGGTGTGTGACCACAGTCTGACTGAAGACATCATCACTCAACTCCCATGACAAAATGAGGGGTCTGTGACTGCTCTGCTCTTCCCTGGAGTTTAATCCCTGCCCCTTCTACTTGTCTGATTTCAGAGCAGGGAGTCATTTGGGATTGGGGACAGTTTTGATCAATGAGACACTGTTTTTTGGGCTGTACTTTTGTAAGGGTTTTCTGTTTTGTACAGAAATTGTATGATTTTGTTTGCTAATGCCTGTGTATTTGGAAGGAGCCAGGAGTCTAGCTGGGAACATGAGTGCTGTGTGCAGTGCACATCTTGGCAGCGAGTGGGAGTGGTGGGGAAGTGAGCTGGTTATTCTGTAAGCTTGCCGGGATGTTTACCCATATTCAGGTACCAGTACCCTTTTTTATGAAAAGTAGAGTCCTTGTTTCCTCTCAGTTCTGTAACTTGCTGCTCTGCAGAGAGTGATTGTGAAAAAAAGTCATTTGTGGCTCCGTTGAACAACAATGTGGCTGTTTTGGAGAAGGCAGCTATTCAATAGCTGGAGCAGGGTAGGGATGTGTACAGTCAGCAAATGTGTTGTTTCTGTCACACAAAAGGCCCAAGACAAACTGAATCAGCTCATGTAACCAGCTGAGCTGAGCTTCTGCTTGGCTTCTTGAATGATTTCGTTCAGAGCTTCCACAGTTCCACAGAACAGAACTGTGGCTGTTTTAAACAAATTTCATCTCCTCTTTGACATGGACTTTTTTGCTTTAACATGGTAACAAATACTTTGTGAATGACCTACCATTTTATTGATGTTTTCCTCGCCCTGCACCAGAGCTTTACAAGGTTTTGCTCACATCTTCAATAAATATGAACTGTTTTTTATCACTGCCTTTCTCATGGCATTGTGCAGGGTACTTGCTTTCATCTTGTGTTAAACATGAAAAATGAATTTGAACATTAGCAGAATCCATTTGGGGACCAGGACTTTTTATTATAAATAAAATTATTCATTTGTTATGTCCAATTTTTTTTTCAGCAGACAAGGTATTGATCTTTGGATTTGTGTTCAGGATGCCGTAAGAAGAACTAGCACAAAAGGAACACAGCAACATTTGTAAATTGATTGAATGCAATATGTAATGACAGAGACAAACATCAGATCTATGGCAATACTATATTATACAAAGCATTTTTCAGCAGTTTATTGAATTGGTTATTAAAAGGAACAGGCTTCCCAGCTGGGAACAACAAGCTGAGGGTTATTGGGACCAAGTAATTTTAGAGAAATTTGTGGTGGCCAGCTTGGCTCCCTTACTAAGGGCACATATATGTGTTCATAATAAATTAGAATAAATACTTTATCACAGCTTTTCAAATGGGATTGATTATGAAAAGGTTCTTCGATTTAAAAAAAAAAAAGGAAACAAAAAAAGGCACTTTAACTGTTACATGCTGAATTCTGCTGGACTACTTAGTATTGGTGTTTTCATAGAATTCCAATTTTTCCCCACCAGAAAGTATTCTGGTTGTGGGGAATGGACCATATATAAAAGCCCAAAGCATGGGATGTTTTCTGACAACTTCATCCCTATATGGAGTTAATGGTCATTATTTGTCGCCGAGACAGTTGTGGTGTTCTGTGAGTTATTGCAGCTTGTTCCTTTTATTAATGAGTAGAGAAAACATTAGTTGAACCAGATGCTCCTTCAAAGACTTCTCCCAGCCCGAGCTGCAGTGTGACTGTTCTGGCTCTGCTGCCGGGGTGGGGAGGGAGCCGGGGTCAGGCAATGCGAGAGCAGCATCTGCTCTGCTGCAGGATTTGTCTGGCTCTGAGCTCCCCTGTCACCTGCTGTCAGAATTGCTGTACTACTCGGGACTGCCACAAATATTGTCTTGGTGCTTTCCCTGGAAGTTTTGCAGTTAAAAAGAAACAATCCTTTTGATTAATGTTGTTTCTTAATATATTTTAAAAGTAGTTTTTAATTTAGCTACAGTCCTGACAGAATTTCCATTGAAGATAGTGCACTGGCTCTGGAAAGAAAAGTAGTATTCTCTCACCAGGTTTTGTTGGAAACCATGATATTTATCATTTATATGAAATTTTAATTCTTCATAAAGTTACAGAGCTGCTGTTTGTTACGATTTAGTTACTTTGTACCTTGCATGTTTATCACATCTATATTTATGCCACATAATTATGAATTTTATTGGGTTTAGCCCAAACAAGTATTAATATTTGCCATAAAACTTAGATTTAGAAAATAAAATTCAGTTATATTGCAGAATATATGAATTTTTATCTACATATTGCAATAATTTATGCTGCACAATTGCAACTACCTGTTAGACATATCTAATCTTGTGGGAAAGTATTCTTTAGTGCTCATTACAGAAGTTTCCTATGTATTACTATTATTACTAGTTTGTTTAGCACAATGTTAAGAAGCAGTCATACTCCTTTTAGTTTTTTTAATGAAGAGCTAAAACTAGGGCTGTTTGGTAAAGATTTTGTAACTTAAGTATGATGCTGGAGATGGCAAGGGAATCACATGGAGACAAAAAATGTTATTTGGTACAATATGGACTGGACTACCTATATGAATTCCTCAAAATGTCTTGCAACTTTAGAAGAAGAAAATACTAGGAAGAGGATGCAGTACCTTTGCTGGTGCAGAAAAAATGGGAAGAGCAGATATAAATGATAGATCTTATTTGAAAATGTGAGGGAAGTATAGAATATATCCCTTCATCAGGAATGCAGAGGAGATTTGGACTTACTTTATGTATAATCAGTATTTGGTAAGTTCTTTTTGAGATACCAGACTGAAGCTGTTGAACATCAGTGAAAACTCCCAAGTTTTTTAACTCAAATCCCAAATAAAGCTGTTCCATGACTCCTCCTTATCTGAGCAGTCCTGATCCCTCCAATGGGACTTACTAAGGCCTTATAATGTTTACTTGCACAAATGAGAGTAACAAAAACAGTTCCTGTGCTTGATCATTTGTAGCTGAATTAAGCTGTGTTGTGCAGAGGGTGAGGAGTGGGGCTGCACCTTTGGCAGCAGCAGGCCTGTAAATCAGCTTTGCCTGGGGGAAAAAGGTTCTCCTCAAACAGCCCAAAGCAGGACTGCTCCGTGTATGCAAACCACTTGAACTTACTGGTGGTAGAGAGGCCACTTAATTATCTCAGGCCTGGAGTCATTTTGTTTGCAGTCTCCAAACAAAGGGATGGTGTTTGACTCGGATTGAGAAATGCTGCTTGTGAAGATAACAGATTCAGGGCTCTGTGCACAAAAGCTTGTCTGTCTGACTTATTTGTGGGCATGGACTTCAACTGTCTCATTTGGGCTGATAAAAATGCTTGCTTTCCCTTCAAATCTTGTCTTGCTTGAAAGGTGCTCACTGTTGAAGGAGGATGTACTTCACCAGACATATTATTCTGCTTGAATTGTTATAGTTGCATTAATATACTGGTGTTGATGAAAATCCCTTTATAAATGCTTTGTGCCAATATTGTAAACAGAAAGGAAAAAAAATGAAAGTAATGAAATCAGAAATATTTCTTGCTGATTTGCAAATGGAGTAAGTTACCAATTAAATTATTCATTTACGTGTATTCAGCAGATTAGTGGTAAGAATTTCTCATTCTACATTGGAAGAGGTGTTGGAAAAGCTGTCTTAAGGCCACATCTGGGAGAGGCAGTAGATCCTAGGCTGGAGCCTGGTGCATCTTACAAATGTCATGGAGGGATGAGCAGTCTTTTATTAGTCATGTGTTGAACCAACCTTCAAACCTGAATGAGAAATCTGAAACATGGGCTTGTAAGCTCTGTGTCATAATAGGTTGCATCTGTGCAATTAAATTTCTTGACTACATTGTTAACACATACTAAAATCCAGCAAAAAAATTTGAATTCCATTTTTGTCTGATCCCTTTTATTCACCTTTCATCATCATCATTGATTGGAACTTATAAATGGCTTAAACCACATTCTGCATGAACCTCTCTACTGCTCTGTGTGTTTCAGGGGCACTCACTGCACAGTTCTGAAGGTGTGTTACTAATGTGTGTCTTCTAAAAGTGGAACTGTTTGTCCTTGTGAGATCCAGGGACATGCAGAAGAATTCCCATTTTGTCATGTTTACCCTCATTATTGATTTGCAAAGCATGTTAGCATTTCAACATTGACTTCCAGCTATAGTTTTATGGTATCTGACTTAATTTACTTTGAAGTTCCTGTCATTGGGGTGACAGAGATATCTGGTAAAAAGAATTTATTTCAGCATAGCAAGAAACCTGGCCAAGTGTTTAGTGAGAAAAGCCTCATTCTAAGGAGCTGGAAAAAGCCAAGTCTAAAAGACAGAGGAGCAAAGCAACGTAGAAGGATGTAAAATTAAGAGATAGCAAACTTTTGTATGAAAAGTGTCTGGGAAACTGAGGCAGGGGATAGAAAAGGTAAAACCTCCAAGCCTCCTTTGAGGTTTAACACAATAATTGGCATTCTTGTTTAAAAACCTGTGAAGTCCTGTTCATCTTACTGCTCTCTACCTGAAAGGAGGTTGTAGCCTGGTGGGGGTCAGTGTGTCCTCCCCAGGAACAAGCAATAGGACAAGAGGAAACAGCCTGAATTTGTGTTGGGTGGGTGGGGTGGGTGGGTGTATTAAACTGCACATTTGGAAGAATGCCTTCATCAAAAGGGTGGTCAAGCACTGGCACAGCTGCCCAGGGCAGTGGTGGAGTCACCATCCCTGGAGGGCTTTAAATGATGTGTAGATGTGGCTCTCAGGGACATGGTTTAGTGGTGGGCTTGGCAGCGCTGGGTTAATGGTTGGACTGGATGATCTTAGAGGTCTTCTCCAACCTAAACAGTTCTATGGTTCTATAAGTAATGAATCCTTTTAGCCCAGCTCTTATTTTCTAGTCTAGTAGAGAGCAAATTTGTAATTGGTGTGGTTATTGAACAAACCTATAATTTTATCCTTTTTTTGCATCAATAAAACCCAAACAAATAAATGGACGATAGATAACAAATGCTAAAGAGGTGTTTGCCGCTGTTGCACTTTTGACACTATGGAAAATTAAAGTACCTGCATCTGTAGCAGAAAACCACATGCTTTGCATTCAGGTACCAATTACCATGAACTTTAAAAAAGAGAGGAGTACAAAGAAATCTTTTTCCTCAGTACATAACTGGGTTTAAATTCAGCTGTTTCTACTTTTTTAAGTAGTTTCTGGCTAATGAAGGAGATGACAGTTACAAGTCATTCCTGTTATAGGTTGTGCACCTTTTTTCCTCAGTACAGCCATTGGAATGTGATATGCAGCACACACACAGTTAACCAAGTCTGGGCAAGGTATTGCATGACTTGCTCTTACAGCAGAATATAATTAAAAGAGATGATTGGAATACATGGATATTCATAATAGATGTCGCACAATTACCATAAGTAATGCAATACATGCAAAATCTCCATTTGTAATGAAAATAGATTTGCTGGAAAGTCAATTGGAAATTTCATTTATTGCTTATTGTTTCCAGCATATTGGAATATTTTGTTCTATTCAGTGTAATGCAACTATGTGTTTTCTTCAAGTACGCATTTCTGAGAGGCATCTAACATGAATTTCCTGTTGCAACTCATAAGAGGAGATCTAGTGATACAATGTAAATCTTTCATTTCTTCTCTTTGCTGTGGAGAGCCTAATATATAGTGTATATGTATACTAATGTATAGTATTTTTCTGTTGAAACATACATTAATATTCCCTGGTGTACCATAATTATAATCTAATGAAGATATTTCATAATTTCACAAGCAACTATCTTGTACTCCCTATATTTAAGGGACCTCAATCTTGGTTTAACCCTGGTCAGCAGCTAATCACCACACAGCCACTTGCTCACTCCGCCGCAGTGGGATGAGAGAGAGAATTGGAAGGACAGAAGTAAGAAAACTTGTGGGTTGCTATAAAGACAGTTTCATAGGTCAAGCAAAAGCCACTCACATGGGCAGGCAGGTTTTCAGCCAGGACAGCAGGGCTCCATCGTGTGTAGCAGCGACTTGGGAAGACAAACACCATCACTCTGAGTGCCCCAACCCCTTCCTTCTTCTCACCCCAGCTCTATATGCTAAAGGTGACACCATGTGGTCTGGGACATCCTTTGGGTCATTTTGTGTCCCCTCCCAACTCCTTGTGCCACCCCTACAAGATGGGTAAGGGGCAGCAAAGCAATAGTGAAAACATCCCTGAGTTATCAACATTGTTTCAAGCACGGATCCCAAATCACCTCCTACCAGTGACTATTTGGAAATCAACTCTATCCCAGCCCAAACCAGCACAATCTTCAGCAGCAAAGAAGGAAATAAAGAGCAGGCCATGCATGTGAAAAATAAGCAGAAACACTCTCTAAACATACAGGAGGGAAAGAACAGTTCACTGTGATGTGTCATCCCAGTACCTTCTCCAGGGCATAGAGAGTGATATATAATGCCGTAGCCTGATCTCTTCAAGCTACCTGGTTAGATGTCAGTCCTCTGCAAGTAAATCCAATTTCCTGTGTTCCCTCAGTGAGTGCTCATGCAGAGGTCCGAGTAGAGTCCAGACACCAATACAGATTTCTTCTGATTCAACTTCAGTAAAAAAGGAAAATCTTGAGTACGATTGCTTAACCCTGAAGGAGTACTGGTCTTCTGGATACCTGAGTAAAATAGCTTGAGTTTTGAGATGCAAGGCCTCAGCTCTGTTGGGCTTCACCTCTTCTGGCATCTGTTGTTTTTCTCTCCCTCTTTTCCTCCTCTCTGCCCCGTTGCACAGGTAACTCATGCCCAGTGCTGTGTTTTCCCCCGGTGTCTGCTCAGGAGGGGAGCCCGTGCAGTATCTCCTGCCTCGCTGTGCTCCTTGGTTTGTTTAGGAAGTGCTTTTCTCTGTTGGTTTGAAGTGGCAAGTGAGATTATCAAGTAAAGTGATTCCAAATGGCCCCATAATTGCTTTGCAGAGCTTCAGTTGAGGGTCAGGCACCTTCTCTGAGCAGGTAATTGGGTAAATTATGTTTTAGTAAGTTGTCTTGTGTAAAGTTAGATACGAACATAGCAGACAGTGGAGGCTTTGTTGTAAAATGAGGCCGCAGTAGGAAATGGAGTGCATAATTCATGGATACAGAAGACCACTCATACCATATCAAGGTTTCTAAGGTTGCACAAGTGTGTATAGTCTGCTATTCATTTGCTAATGTATTTTACTTGTTGCTGTTCCTTGTAACCTGCTGACTTCTACTGTTTCTAATCAAAACATAAACCTCAGCATCATTCAGAGATCTCTCTGGAACAAATGTTCATATTGTTCAAAAAAAGTTGAAAATCCTTCTACTGATGCTCCAGTGTAACATTGTACTGCATTCAGATAAGTGATCACTCCACAGGAGCTGCCTAAGAGCAGTTGGTTTTAGTTCAGGATTCAATGATCTTTATCTGGAAATAACTGGGAATGCATTGAGATGGCCTTGTTGCTGTTTGTTTCATAAAATGAGAAGTTGTGTGCAATGAGTTTAAATAGGTGAATTTGGAAATTCTGCTTTTTATGCAGCCTGGAGTGATTGTATTTCCCCAAGTTTCAACACGTGACATAACTTCCGTGAATTGCATTCGATGTATGTGTGGTAGTTTGGTCTAGGCCTTCCTTGGTGACCAGTTTGTAACCAAGGAAGGGCCCAGATTTACCCAGTATTCCCTACGATTTTTACGTAAGCCAGGCTATAAGAAGAAAGGAGGAGAGGCCTTCGCTCTCCTTCCTTCCAGCGGCTTGGAGGTGCAGGTTCCCTGCTGTTCAGTCTGCCGTGTTGGGGAGCGAGGCCTGGTTGGGCCTTGTCGACCATGGGAGACGGAGGTTGTCGGTGATCGTTCCAGAGCGACTCTTGGTTGTCCCAAGGAGAGTAGTAAGATAGATTTTTGCTAATTCTTTTAGTTGCTAGATATTGGGCTACTAATTGGGATATATATATATGTTTTATTTTGGTTTGGTTTCTTTTCCCTTCCCCCTTCCCTTGTGAAATTATATATATATTTCAATTGTATATAACTGTAACATAAGTGTAAATATATTTATATATATTACTTTAGCTGTCTCTCTCTCGTTTCGGTTTTCTTGGTTGTTTTTTCTCCCTCTTCTCCCTGAGGTTTTGGTGTTGGTGGGACTTCTTGTGGTAAGGTTTGGAGTCTTGGCAGGGAGCCAGCTTCAAACCATATTGGTATGGCAAAATTAAATACATTTGAACTGCATCTGAAAAAAAGACTGTTTTGGGATTTTAACCTTGGCTGTTCGTGAGGACATACCAGGGTATCTCTGCCAAGCGTTGCTGCCTGTTGAATGTTTGGGTGCAAGGACCACCAGCAAAGTTGCAAACAATCCAACGCTTTCTTGTTAGAGCCAAATGCCTTGTGTCCAATGTTCTGTTAAAACTTTTGGCACATTTGCACAATGAAATTAGATGTTCTTCCCCTGCCAATTACCTTAGCTCCAGGTAGCGCAAACTGAAGGCGAAGTTTTAAATATATACTTGATTTTGCGTAGCTCTGTTGTGGTGGAGAGAAATTATGTTGGCAGTGAAAACTTTGTAAGCACTTTGAAATGGGATCAGTGTATTTTTCAGATGACTCTCCTTAAAAAATTTTAGTAAGAGACTTCAGACATGGCTGCTCACACAGAGTTACTAGGAGAGTATTGCAAGAAAGGTTTTTTTGGCTGTGTTATTTGTTTTTCTGCAGTCATTTTGAATGAATGCAAAACATGGAGTTGCCACCCTTCTTAGGTAGTGGGGAGACTTTTAAGATGAAAAAAAGAAAGCCGCCTAATTAGTATGCAGTCATGTGGAAGGATGCTAATGACATCTCTCCTCAATTAATGTTTCCTTAGTATGACCCAATCAATATTAATAAAATAAGTTATACCTGCTTGTCTTTCAAAAAATTTCTGAATTTGACCTGGAGAAAGTTCATCACAAAAATTATTGTAGAGTTTTGTAATTCTATTTTTATCTTAATCTGAAAACGGTGACGTTAACGGAGCACTGCTGAGTTAACATAATATTTTGCTGAGGCTATATTAGCTTAGAAAACAGTGAAAGTATTCCCTTTTCCTCTCTGGTTCCTTAACAAAATAAAATACAATGCATCTAATATTGATAATGATTATTTATAAATACATGTGGTATTGAATAATTTTTTTAAAAATGTGGAGAATCATCCTTCTTACATGAAGGTTGGGTATTAAATGAAAGCATCTGATGCAAACAGATGTTTGTAGAAAGCAAAACCCAAGAAACAGCTTGCAATGGCATTTGTTTATTCAGTTCTAAGAGAAAAATAGGAGACAATTTTGAACTAAACAGAACTGCTTTCTGAAATACTTACAACATCTAGCTTGGTTTTTATTGTGTAGAACATCTAGACTGGTTTTTATCATGTAGATCAACCAGTCATCTGTTGCTTAATTTTCTTGATTTTTGCACAGCTAAAAGTTGGAGGAAGTGTTTTAGTTTGTTTATCAGCTGGGGTTATATGATGGAGTGGGTGTGGATCTTCCTCAAACTGGAGCACCCCGGAGAGAACAAATCCATGGTGTCAGAAAGCTCATCAGACTCAGGTTGGCCTCTGGTGATGCCTTGTGTGGAAATAATGAGTTTTATGTAGGGAGGGAGGGGCTGCAGCTCTGTGGGTGTAGCTCTGCTGTGCTCCTTCACCTGCATGTAAAATTCTCTCTCATGATGATTGGTTTTATATTTATTATATCTTTATATAAAATCTTCAACTTGTTTAACCCATTTTTAAACTGCAGGAAGACAAGATGTCTGGATATTTTTTTTTTCTGTATATGTGAGAGATATTCTTTATCCAAACCTCTAGTGAGAGTCCAGGTCAGGTTTTATTCATCCTTAAACAAGAAAAGTCTGATCCATTTATCTGGCACTCACAGCAGGATTGTTTGTTTTAGTGTAATCCTGACATGTGCTGTAGATTATTTATTCTAGTTGAGGATGGTTTTCTAACATTTATTAGTCTCTTAGAAACCCATGGATTTATCTGCTCATTTGTATATGTTCCAGTGCTTGCAGTGTGGAGGATAGTTTGTAAAACTGACTGCTAAAACTAGGGGTATTTTTGTGTGCAAACCAAAAGGATGATTATATGTACCTGCCTTAAGAATTGAGGGAATTATACATGAGATGTATATGGAAAGGTAATGGGGTTTGATCCTCCTACTTTAAATAACAGGATGCATAATAATGATTATTTTGATACGAAATCGATACAAAGAATCTGGCATTACTAAATGAAAGAGTAAAAAAACTAATATTGTAATCAAGCAGTAGAAATGCAAGGGCCCCCCTGGGTGCTGTGGTTGGATTGTTGTTGTGCCCATGTATTCCAAAAGATATTCCTCCATTTTTTCAACATAGGGGCAAGAGGAGGGGGCAGAGGAAAGGCGATGATGTGCAGTCCAGCTTTGAGTCTTTTCTCAGATCCTCCTTGATCTTTAACTGTCACATTGATGGTACCTGAATGAATTTAACTTTGTGCCTCAGCTGAAGTGTTGTCCATAGGGGATCATTTTATATTGCCTACAAGATATCAGAGTAAAGAAAATAATGTGATTTGATAACTGTGTTTTGTCACGATTGAAAAGGCACAGAGAGATGCTCTATTTGTCTTTTTAAATAATGAAAGTTGAATCAAGATTGTCATCTGATCTGTCAGAGGATTCAGCAGCAATAACTATCTTCCATCTCATTACTTCTCCTTCCCTTTTGAAACTTTTTAATCTTTGCAAGAAAAATTGTCAACTGTTGTAGATCTCCGGTGTTTGTTGTTCCCATTTACTGCACAAAGGATACATACTTACTTTTAAAGTCTATTCGTTGAATTGGTGATTTTGTGAGGAAGTGAGAGTGTTCTCAGCTGTCACAGAGATCTCCTCTGTTCCTTATTCCTGTAGGTTTGAAGAGGAAAAAAAAAAAGTCTTACCTACTCTAATTGTGTTTTTAATTCATGTTGTTTAAAATGGTGGTGAAGGTTTTTTCTGCCATGTATGTTTGGTGGCTTAGATTTTTTCAAAGCCATTGCTGAGGTGATGATGAGGGGCTCCTGGGATAATTGCAGACAGGGCAGTTTCATTACTTCAAAAAGGTCGATATTTGTCCTTTAAAAAAAGATGTGTATTCTTGTTATCCTTTTCACTGTACCAGATGTCAGCACTCACAGATTACTGTTCATTTCTACCCACAAAGAGTGCTAGAGGATAGCCCAAGAATAGGATACTCTGAAACATAAAGAATTTGAGAATATTTTCCAGTTGGAATCCACATATTTGGGAACATACGACCACTGAAAATATATATTTACTAGTGCTTTGTTTAAAGACTAATAATGCCAGTAGAGATACTGGACAGAAAAGGAAATGAGATGTGTGTGGAGGTACAATAGTGTGTTCTGTTTTTCTCATAAGAACCAGTGGACCTTTGACTGTCCTGCTGTAGCAGGGCTGAGGAGCTTCACCGTGAGTTCCTTGTCCCATTGTCCTTGCTCCTTGTGTTGGAGTGCAGTGGCAGCCAGCACACTCATATCAAGCTAATGTTATTGCAAATCTTGAATCTAATTTTGTTCGTTGTCAGTGGAGCTGCTGCTCTCTGCAAAGCCTCTGCTGTCAGAGCCACTGAATTCTGAGTATCTGTTTAAGAAGGTCCTTTGTGATTTTCTAATTATATTTCGTGACAGTCTCGCTTTGTTCAGTATAATAACGAAACAGAAAACTTTCAAAATTAGTTTTAATATAAACATATAATATATGCAACACAGTGATAAACCTTGAAAAAACTGCCATTCCCACTGAGTAATTAAATATCATTACCTTTAGTGTCTACTGGATTGTCTGTCGTTTGTTAAGTAAAGGGAAGCATAAATGTGCTGCATATACTGAAAGCAATTCAATTTGCCCAATTAGCAAAGTTTAAGATTGATTTCAGTGGCATGATTCATCTTATGATATTAGTTGTTTTGTGCCTTTTGATGTAAAAATGTTAGCCCTAAAATGTTTTTCCTTTTTATATTGTTGAGGCTTAATTTAACTCTAAAACTTTCTATGCATATTCAGTTGAAAATAAAGTTGAAAATACCATCCCATATGAAAAAAAAATAAAAAGCAGTCATCATCTTTCTGTCCTGCTCTTTGGAATTAAGTGTGCTGGGCACGCTGACTGCTGAGGATGTAACACTGTCCGCTGTTTTCTTTAGGGCTTTGAATCTCCCCTGTTAGAAAGTGATGCCCAAGGCCTGGCCTTCCCCACTGTGCAGTCTTTGGTAATAAGGATGTGATGGTGCATTTGGCACTGACAAAAGGAAGGAGAAAAGTAATTAATTGGGTTTGACTCTGCAGATGACAGTGTAGCTCAGCTCACTTCAGAGTATAAAAATACCACAAATGATAGACATTTGGATGTAGTTTCCAATAACTGAAAATATCTTTTTGCTAGAAAATACTTTTACTGAAGCGGTAGAAACAGTAAGAAATAACTCAGAAACTGGTAGGCTGTTTATTCCCAGTTCCCTCCAATACCTTTTGGCAGCTATGAGAGATTTAGAACACTTGAAGAACAGGTAATATGAAGGAAAAGAATATTTTTTCCCAGTTCTTCAGAAAGCAAAGATAGAAAGAAAGATAATCAAACTCAAATAAAGTTTTTAGATCATCTAAAAGTTTTTAGATCATCTATGTGCTGGCACTTATTAACTCAGTTAAAATGTCTCAATTTATTCTCCAAACTGTATTGGGTTGGTTGTTTCAATTATATTTCTGTAAATTAGAGATGCCAACAGACATACATTACTCCATGAATGAGGCTAAACTAATATGGAGAAGGAAACCCTAATATTTACTCAGGTCATGTTCAACAGAATTCTTGACATTTTACTAAACAAATGATTAAAAAAATAAGCAAAAAAAATTCTTAAAAATAGGCAAACGTTCCTCACTTTTTCTTTAGGACTGACCTTTCAAATGTGATTCCCACCTATGAAGTCATCAAGCTTAGCTTGTCAATGCACTGTGGCACATTCTGGGGACAGAAAGGGATCTCCCTTTTTTTTCCTTCATTGTTTGGTTGCTTCTTCTCCAGTTTCATACAAGACTGAGCTGATTTTGATTGCTTAAAAGCACATTGCCCATCAGTGGTTTGAACTAGATAAAGAACTGAAGAACACATGTCATGTCTGCTGTAATCTGATGAATTTGCTTCTTTTCCCATACAAATACTGTAATAAATTAAGGGCAATCTGATAAAAAGGTTGGTTTGGTCTATTAATCTTGGACTCAAGATTCATTTAGGAAGCAACCAATTTGTGGCTAAGAGGAAAGTTGGATTTTAATAAGCCTTTTGTAATTTGGTAGACTACACGAATCTAATAAACATCTTGTCCCTCCTTGTATTTTTGGGGGATTTTAAACGTGTTTTTCCTTGCATTAGTCTTTCCATTTCTCTGCCTATTCTCTGTGTCTCATTTAGAAGACTGTGGAGATGTTCAGTAAAGTCCCAAGGACTGTGATTTCTTAAAGACTCTACTTAAATCAATACATAGCTACTGATGGCTACTTAATGACTGTCTAAGAACCCCTCACTGTTTTTCTTGTCGATGAAAAGGGCTTTGATGGGAGGAAAAAAAAAACAAACTGTGTTCATGCAAAACAAGTCCTTTAGGTTACTTGCTATAGTATTTTGATGGTAAGTATTTACACTGGGGTGAACTTCATGTTTTTGAATGTTAGGTACTGACAAAACAGTACTAATTTAATGCCACAGCTGAATATGCTGCTTTCGTTTTTCTTATGATGGTTTTGATCTGCCAGAGCAGATTTTGAGTTGTGATGAGATGTACTTTAAATCATTCCTTTCAAGAAGGAGAAGATATTGCTGACAATAAAATTTCTCTTCTCTTCCCCTGCCTGTTTTCTTGCCTAAATATTGTATTCTCATCTTGTGTACAGACAGCTGTGGTCAGTAATCAGTCTCCTGTATCAGTTATGGTTCTGTGTTTGAGCCCTTGTTAGGATCACTGAAAAGTAACCCTTAGTAACTGTAGAAAATATGACAAACTTACTTTGGCTGTGAAGAAGGTGCTGTTTAGGTGTGTCAAGTGAACTCATCTTTACATCAGGATTTGAATAGAGCTGAAAAACTACTGTTTGAAGTTTCAATATATTTCTTTGTCACGAGTGAATATTCAAAATCATGATCCTTCTTTTAAATGGAGATGCATCACATAGACTCTAAAATCTAAATGATATGTGCTAGTTTCATTTGGAAGTATAATTAAGGTGTATAATGTCATTTAACTGTTTAATGAACTCTGCATAATGTAATGGCATACAAATATTTGACCTTCCTGACAGTGACTGATGGATTGAAGTTGCACAGCATGATATCATTAGAATATCAAATAACATCATTATTCATGATTATCAGGAATTATTCAGGTGAAATGGCAAATGTAATGGAAAGCTATTATTTGTGTGGGGGCCGCAGATTGACTTTCTTTGACAGTATCAGTCTTTTGATGATACAGGGGGAAGATACTCAGATTTATTGAGCTACAAAGAATTAATGTTATAGGTTAAACAAATGTCAGTAATATCAGAAAAGTATTTTCAGTAGGTCATGTTATGTATTAAGTGTCTAAGAGTAACTACTAGAAGTAACGTTTTGACTTCTGCTTTTGCTTCTGCTAAATATTAAAACCATTTTTAGAGTAAAGACTTTGCAGCATGAAAATATATCAATAATCACAATTTTCTGGCTGATATTTTTGATCAGTAGAAAGAAAAAATACCATGCAGAGTGTTCACAGTAGAACTGCAGTTTCAGCCTCTGTTTGCAGAGGCCTCAGTGTGGAGCCCAGACTTTTGTTCCAAGAGAATTTAAACTGAAATCTCAACCAGGTATTTTTCCTTCACTTAAACCCACAAGAAGTTGATGGCCTGGGTCAGGAAATACCATATATTTTTGAACAGGCCACCCAGATTCCTAAGGCTGAGCACACACTTACAGTTTGTTGAATTATGGCCCATAGAAATAAATGATGAGTAACCTGTGTTGATTTGGATAATTAAGATCTTACGTCTGAGACGGGAGTGAGCTGTGAAAATGAATTTTGCCCATTGGTACAAAAACTGTAGTAATGTTTTATGACATGGTTTCTGCTGAATCTGGGTTGTTCCAAAAGATTGTGTTGTGGCCCTGACCTGCAGAGACCAGCCCTGCTGTTCTTACCAGTGGGAAGCGGATGCTCAAGAAGGGGCTGAAGAAGCAGCTGCAATGTTCCCGGTGAAAAGAGGATGAAGCTGCAAATTATTTAACTGGCTGCACAGAACAACCAATTTTTTCAGAATTCCTGGAATTTCCATAGGATTGGAGGGTGATGGTGGTGGTGCCTATAATGAGTATTTGGTATACAAATTGACTTTTATGGGTAAGAGGTGGTCTATAGGTAGGCCAGTGGCTGCAGGGTGGTATGGGCAGGGGCAAAGCAAACACGCAGTGCTCAGGAAAGCTGTGAGGTGGTGGTTGTATGCAGTGCTGTAGGAACACACAGTAATGTCATTTTAATGTTGAGGCAGGATTTACCTTGGCTTTGGGCTCTATGTTAGGTGTTTGTAGCTTTAGTCGGGTTTCCCTACTCACTTTATAGGACAAGAACTTCTGTGCTTTGAAGCTTTAAAAATCCATGCTGGACCACGTTAGACTGCAAGGACTAACAACCCTCCTAATTCCTGTAGAGGTCTAGGTAAATACATGCTGTCTGAAGACATCAAAACTATTGCCTTGGTGAGGTACTCCTACAGTTTAACCACATGGTAAGATTACTTCACTGTTTCATTTCTCAATTTCTGTTGAGCTCTGTACAGCCCCAGCTGAAGTGTCTATTTGTTTTCCCTCCTTTCCCCCCTGTCAATATACTCACATTAATTTGGAGTGCTTCTCGATTTGTGTATTGAACCTAAGTCACAATCCTAATGCTCTTCTGTTCATAATGTGCAAGTGCTAAAAGCAGGCTGAAGTTGGCAGCTTGGGAATTTCTATGGAAGCATGTTTTCTCTGAAGCCCCTGTACAATGGGAATGTGCTTGAATGGGCTGACAGAAGGCTAGGTGATTCCCAGGACCTATTTTCAGGGCGTTAAAAACTTCTGAATATTCCTTTGCTCCTGGCTGCTCTGGGCTTCTCCCTCAGTCAACAGGTTTTCAATCTCACCAGAACTCCCACTTCACAAGTTGTCAAATGACTGCTCAAGCAGTAAATGGAAACCTTGAACATGGTGTGTGTGTGTGATTTGAAGTATGTCTTATTACCAGAGAGCTGAAAAGGAGCCTATCCTCAAATATGCAAAAGATGGTGAGATATAACCCTCTCCTGGTTATGGAAGTGTGGCAGTGGGGAAGAGGGATGTTATTGTTGCCATATTTTTTTTTTCTTTTTAAAGCGCTGGAATACAATGACAAAACTTAGACAGAATTTGCCAGCTGTTCTTTCCTCCAGCTGGGTGGGCACTGCCTGATGTGCCAGGGAGCTGCAGCTGCAGCAATGGTGTGGTTTGGTAGCAGAACAGTGACTGTTTATCAGATGCTTCGGAATACAGAGGATCCTGACTTGCAAAGCAGTTCCAGAAGAAAAAATTCCCGTGCCAGCAAGTTGCAGGCCAGAGCCAAGGGCTGCCTAGGGCTCTGACCTGGTCATGGATACAACATAAACAAATTCCTATGTGATTTGTAAAATTGTGTTCTGTTATCTATTACACTTACCCTACAGAACAGAATAAAACAGACACAGAAGAACAGTAAAAGTGGTGCTGGTCTGACCTCTGTGTATTGCTGTAAATAGTCCTTATTAATTTAAGCTCTTTCTACTGATTCAAATGAGGTCACTTAACAAATCTAGCTTTGAATAGGACTTACTTGGAGCAGATGCTGCATTTATATAGCAAAAATATAATTTCAAAGTTTTATTAAATCATAACAAGAAATAGAGGACATTTCATATGACTGTCTTTGGTTATACATTTCTAACTTATTCTAAATAAAAGGAATGATGTATATGTGGGATCAATACTTCATTGCTTCAGAGATTCAACTGTCTGTCTTAAGTGAGGTTGCCAGTTTGGGCTAAATTTGCAAGTAAAGAAGTAGAAAGGATTTTGGATGTGAACAAAAGTAAGGATTTACCGTGTGTGTATCATGATAACATTTAAATGTTGTCATTTATCTTCAGGCTGGAAGAGTTAATTCCTTGCCAGCTGTGGCAGGGGGCAGATTGTGTGTCAAAGGGGAGTAGGCAGCAGGGTGGAGGAGAGCTACTAATGGTGACCCAATGTGAAGATTTTACAGGGGTTTGCCTTTTATTAGACAGTAGAGAAATTACACTAAACTGATTCCCTGAGGCATAAATCCATAGGAAAACAGTTTGAGTTTGGGTGGGTTTTTAAATTATTTTCACTGCTTATGAAACTCTGTGTTTATAGTATCATTAGTGATATAGAAATGAAGAATGTTTTCCTATTTAAGAATCATATTTCTCTTGAAGCCTTTGGAATGTTTTAATAAGCATATGATATTGTAATCACACTATAGCTTAAAATATATCTGTGTGAGAATGTAATTCATATATTCAGATAACTGCTGGTATTCTTTATCAGGCATGGTTTTTATTTTTGTGAATCTGCAGCACTAGTACAATATAATTTAATTTAGCTGTTTCCATTCTCAGGTTAGTTTGTTGCTTTAGTCCAATGCTTTTGTGTATGTTATCTTGCTTGATGACATGGGAATAATTGAAATGGATTAAAATGCATTTTAATGAACTATAATTACCTGCATTCTTAAGATATATTGAAGTAGAAATAGCTTTCTGAGCTATGAGAGTTATGGCAGCAGCTCTAAATTGTGTAAGGGTACAAAGGTTTATATTTAGCTCAGACTGAATGGTAAGAGAAGCTGAGTTATGATATGGAAAATAAACATGAGATTTAGATTTAGTCTCTTATTCTTCCCAGCACGGGTGACTCTGGTGTTCCATAGGAGTGTACATTTGCTGTAGACTTTACTTGAAAGAGGACTAATCATGCCCAAGTGTCCTACATGATGTCCTTTATCTCTTTGTGCAGTCTCTCCACTCCTTTTCCTTTGGCAAACAAAAAGAAAAGTCCCAATTTAATGATTACTTGATTTCCTCAAAAAATTGTAGGGTGAAAATTGCATCTCATCAATTTTTTTTGGCTATTATTAGAGTCAGGGCATGTGTTCAGCACATACTTTGCACTTCAGTTGTTAACAACTATGGAACTAATATGTTTTTAAGGTTGCACATGCTTATGAGTAGGACATGAATTTCCCCTTAGAAAGTATGTTTCTCAAAAAAATCTGTTTATGGATGACATAGTCACTTAAGGTTTATAAACCAGCTTGATAAGGTTTGTCATTTATTTATCATTTATCATATATATTTGTTTTAGATTGGTACTCTGTTAAAAAGATCTCTTGTCCCATAAAGGCAATACAGATGCATATGTTTGAAAAAGAAATGCCAGAACCAAAGAGGTCTTGTTGTCACTCTCAGATGGAGAATTCAGTGACAAGCCCTATGTCCTTAAGGCTGGTAGGTGTCAGCAGATGGAATTCTTTTATAAAACTGTGCCTACCATGTCTCATCTTGAAGTCTCAATCTTTTCTGCTGGCTTGTAGGGATTTGCAGGTCTCTTACAGTGAATTTCATTGAACAATAATTTGCTTTGATCTAAAAGATGCTCTTTTCCTGTATAATAAAGAGAATCTCCAGTCTCCTAGGACTTCATTTTATAAGTTTACCTTCCTGCCCTACCCTGGATCCAAGCAGAATTTTCACATACTAATTATAAGGCTGTTTATATTCGTGGCTGTTTCTATATAGAGTGAACTTTTGAATAATACCTTCATTAAAATAAAATAAAAATAAGCTTTTAACAAGTCTTTTGTTTTGATGTGAATATGGAATAAGAACACTGCTTTATCTTAAGGATACTGGTATTTGAATTCACCCTCATCTTAAGGGAATGTCGATTTTCCAGCATTGTAGGGCCGTGTATTGTAAACATAAAGAAATATTAGAATGATTACACATAGAGTACTTCTGCTAAACATCTTTTTAGTCTTGCTTGGGCATTAAAAAAAAAGTACTGTTGTAATAGCACACGTAGTTCTGTTCCTGATGTAGTAAATTTTAGGGAATCAATAACAGCTTAAAACCAGAATTAGTAGCTACCTCACATGTCTCCATGTGACTGTAATGGGTGTCTTATCTGTGAGCAGCGCAGATGGCTATAAAATGAAATGCATTTCAATACATGCCTAAAGATGATTAAAATATCATACAGAACCAAAGCAGTTCAGCTGTAGATATTCATTAAATTGACCATTAATTACTTACAATATAAAGGAATATTACTGTATTCATAAATTTTGTATGCAGATTTTATTAAGCTGGCATGTTATGTGAATTGATTCCCTGACATCTTCTGGCTGTGGCTGTATAGATAATAGTGCCTTGTATGAGTTTTCTATAATCCAGGAATTCCGATTGACTGAAATTACAGTTTTTTCTTTCAATTCTTTCAACCATAATTATAATATAACATAATTATAATGTTGTGTTTGGAATGGCCATGGTGTTTGTCAGCGTTTCTGTCACAAACTCCTTTTTTACCAACCTGGAACTAAGAAACACTCTCACACCTGTCAATTATTATTGAAGTGTTTTTAACCTGCTTTTCCAGCCAGGGTCACCCCACCCCAATTCTTTATTTGAAAAAAATAAATGTGGGTATTTGTGTACACACAAATGACCACACCCTTAATATTTGTAATACCTACCCAGAGTAGTCAGGCCTTTGATGACATTTCTTACACATGAATTAAGAGCAAGTATCCTGAATTATAAAATTAAGTATATCTTTAGCATATGATAATATCACTGTAGAATGCTTTTTAACAAGGTTTAGGGAGAGGACTTGGTGGGACATAGCAGTACTAACCTATAAACAGGTCTCTTCATTAAAAAAAGTAGTTGGAAATAAATCAGAATGAAAAGTTTGACTCTGATATTTCCACAACATAAACTTAGGCCGATTTCAATTGGATTCAGGAAAATATAATATGTGGATCACAAGGAAAATGTAATTTCTGTGGTTTGAAAATATAATTTCTCTAGTATGAAAATACCTCCTGCTGATGAATTTCGTCTTTCATACAAAGTGTGAGTGATTCTCAACTGGAATATGGTTTAGTTTCTAGAAGGATTAAAATAAAATTAACCAGTATGATAAAGTTGAAATGTTTTATGCTTATCATAGTGTGGGACTTCATTTGAACAATTCACCTGTAGGAAATGTTATTCAAAGTGACCTCTTCTTGCAATATGTTTCCATTTTAATAGGAGGGCTTTTTTCTATTGAAAACAAGTTCATAAACAAAATAAAATTATTAAGATTTGCTTAGAAATAGCAGATTGTCAGAAAGGTGATGAGGAATCTCCAGTTCTTGTCAAAATGCCTTTCTCTCAGTGTGCGCTTGGGTGAAAATTTTCTGCTTCTGAAAGGAATATTCTGAGTTATTTAGAAGCAGAGACTTGTTAAAGGAACAACTTGTAAGGTGCAAGGCAGTGCTTGCTTATCTAGACCTGTAGGTAATAGTAAATTCATATTTCTAATCACAACGGGGCCATTTTAGAGGGCAGAAACAAAAAGTACAGCGAGATAGTTCTGCAGTAAGAAACTTTCTACATGTGAGCTCTTTCAGAGGTAGCAATTTGTAATCATTGTCCCATTTTAGCCCGCTTGCACTAGCTCTGGAGGCTGCTGGTGAGTTCCTGGTGGCTGCTGTGACGTGTGGGTGCTCAGCACACACAGCCCAGCAGAGGCTGAAGGGCCCCTCGGGTGCTCCAGGTGAATGTGGGTGATGTGGGGCTTGTGGTTTGGTACATCAATTATTCAGAGTCATAAGATGCTTACAGAAATTAAAAACCATTGCTAGTGCCAACTTCCTTGCATAATTTGGCTGTGGGATGCAGGCTTTTTCTCCAAGCTTCTTCAACCTAAAATAGTCTCCTTATCTGCTCACTTTGCTCAGTGCAGAATTTCCTGACACCCAAGTACACACAGAGGAACACTCACAGGCAAATTTCCATGGCAACCCTGAAGTCACCTCTCAACTGACTTTATGCTGCTTTTCTGTCCAGTTCTTTCACACTACTATCACCAATAAATAAACTGAGAATTTCTCTCAAAGCATATGTTTGGCAGGTATTTGGATGTCGCACAGTGACCCTGTAAGAATCTGCAGGACTCGGAGTTATCTACCTTCTTATTTTTAGTTGAAGTGTAGTTGTGTAGTGAGGATAAACTAAGAGAAACTAATGGGAAATATTAGCAGAGAATATTTGAGTTCACATTCCAGGAAGCAAAAATTTAGTTGAAGTTCAGTTTAGAGTGCTTGAAGTTAAAAATGAAAGTGTAAACCCCAAACACTCTTAAAAGGAAGCAAATCACAAATGACTGGGAACCTACACAACCCTATCAATACTTCCATATATTTTTTTCATCTCTCTGACAGATACTGCCTCACCTTGCTAAGGTTAAATCTTTATTGTTGATGATATGTGCATTACTAGAGCATGTGTGTATTGTGTATTGATGGAAAAATTGTGAGACTGGAGGTCTTTCACAGTCTAGTCTGAGTAGCATACAAGAATTCTGTGTTTTCCAGGGGGTTTGCTTTGTGTTTCTCCCATAGTCCTGGTAGGAAAGTGGATGAGGTTTGAAAACACTGGTGTTGGAACAGGGCATTGTCAGACGTGTGGGGCCAGGGGGTGGGAGGGTTGGATATAGGGTTCTACAGGAAGAGACTTCAGACAATTAACCTTGGAACATTTGTTGCTTTTTGACAGCTTGCTACTTGTAATGTTCTAAAAGAACATTAAAGAAGTAGAGTATCAAACTAAAACAACTGGAGAATCCAGGTGGTCAGTGATATAAGTTAAAAGTCAAAGGAAAATATAAGGAACTCATAAAGAGGTTTTGTATGTATCTGAATGTATCTTATGAGGCCAAGCTGCCTTGGCCTCATAAACCTTGGTTTGCTGTTACAGGCTTTCCCCCTCAGCTGTGTTCTTACTTTCATATTTTTTCACTTGCTTCTCTTTCCCGTAAGAGACATTCCCACACTTGACAAACAGTAGCAAACCAGTCCCACTGAACCCAACAGTGTTAGTCAGGGCTTGAGGAAAGCACTGGGTGTAATATATTTTTTTTCCCTGGGGCTGAGGTGGATGCTTGTTGTGTAGCAGCTCCAGTGAAAAAGTTTGGGTTTTGCTACTTTGGAATTGGTAAAAAATGCAGCTCTCTAAACTGTTTGGGTTTGATTTCTCCCTTAAATGCCGAGAGAATCAAGTGCAGCAGCGTTGGAGGGTGTCTTGGAGCAGAGCACGAACAGTGCAGGGTGACTTACCAAGGGCTGGGGTGCTGAATCCTGTGTACTTTCCTTTTTGCCTTGCTGAGTATTAATCAAGGAAAGGATGGATTAGGAAGATTTCCCAATATAGCAAGAGATACACATGTATGAAGTGTATTAGATTGAGAAGTTATAAATATAAAAACTTTCTTTTTCTCTTTGATGTGCCACAATGCTTCCTCCCATATGTGTTATCTTTGATGCATTGAAGTCTTATGTCTAATCCTTTCATTTATGCTGAACTTTGCAAGTAGAAACACTGAATTCTAACTTAAATTAACTCTTTATGTCCTCTTACAGAAAAAAACACGCTTAAGTAAATGAACAGAAATCACATTTTTCCCAATCACATTGATGCTTGACTTAAAAAAAATTCTTTCTTCTCAATCAACCATATTGGTGTCAGAAAGTGAAAGTTTGCAATTGTTTGGTGGTCTTTCTTTGTTCAGTATGCTGAACTGAAATTGTGGAAACAAACACATAAAACTGCTTGGCAGTCTGTCACCTAGAGTGCTGTCTTCTCTTACTGGCTTATTTTTGCTGTTCCAGCTGGTCCTTTGATGCCCTGTATCACTGTTTGCAAAGCTCTGACTGAGCAGCCAGGAGGTTCTCGACATGAAAAGAGAACCAGTAAAATGTCTAGATACTGAAATCTGCTGGCTGAAAAAATCAGGAACTAAGGCAAAACTAGCAAAAATCCTGGTCAAACCTTAGAAAGTAATGTTGGATAGTGGGCTTTACAAAATAGCCATGCGAGCTGCTTAAAACAGTTGCGTAGAAACAACATTTTTCTTACATTTTTCTATGTTGAAAACAGAATGAAAATTTTAGAAACATTTTTGTTTTGATTCAATCAAAAGGGTTTGTCCTGGTTTTGAACGTAAAAGAATATTTGAAGTATTAACACAAATATAATTTCAATTACCCCCCCCCCAATTATTAAAACATCTACTTCTGAAAAGTCAGAAATATTTTCTTAATAAACACTGTTTTAGTGTATCTTTTTAAGAAAGGTTTAAACCAAATTTTTCTTGAACTTTCTTTTTTTCAAGGGAAAGTGTTCGTCTCACTCCTTTGCTGACAGATTTCTCCATCTACTCATCTGCATCAAATTTCTGTTCCTATGTCCTTTTGCTCTTCCTTTTTAGCATTCACGTCTGTAAACAACTATCTTACTGCTGTTGCATCTGTTCTGGAGGGGCTGTGAAACACTGCTCCATGTGCTCCTGTAAATCCTGAGGGGAAGGGGAGAGAAAACTTGCCCATCATTCCTTTTGCAGCGGGAGGAAGAGATTTGTTTTCCCACACAGTATCCTTATTTTCCCTTCTCTTTCTTCAAGCCCATTTTTGAAAGGGACACACACTTTCTAGACACTGGAAGGGCAGCGAGTCCCCAGAACAGCAGAATGAGAATCTCCAAGTTGTTTTCAGCTTTCCCAAACAATTCATAATGCTCAGAGTGTGTCTTTGAGCATTCCAGCTGGAAGAGCATGTTTTAGGATCATTCAGCTGAATTGTGCTAAACCTGTTGTTGCCTCCCGGCAGAGAGCAAAAGGCTTTGCGGTAGATTTGTCCAACATTGCTGTGTGTGCTTCCAGCAGGTTGTTACATGGCTTTGATGGATAGGATACAGGTAGGAAAAATCACCATAACATCTGGGAAAGCAAGAATACGGGCATAGATATTCTTCTGGAAGAAGATGACCACCTAGAGGTACTGACAGATGGTGAATAAACAAACTTGTCATGTGATTGCATCAGCTAATTACAGGTTTGGACCACGTAGCGCAGTGATATCCAGCCAAAACCAATCTGTATTTGTGGCTGCTTTGAGAGTACCTGGCACATTGACTCAGCTTAATCTCTAGTGTGGAACTCCTTCCACCTGAGCAGTCCTGATGGAGGAGAAGGTTGTTCTGTCTCTGACACTTTGTTGTTGTAAATACTGTCACGATGAGGATCAAAGTGATTGCTGCTATCAGAGAAGGCAAGGAGGTTATTCTTTGAGGCTGGGATATACCTCACACCCCTTCTGCCTTAGACAATGATGGATTGCTGTGCAATGTTCAAATAGAAGAGAAACTTTTATCAAGTCGTGAAAAGCAGTGTACTGGGTAGTATTAAGACACAATGGGGAGGAATTAAAAACCTGAGCAGAAATCTTGACTGTCAGAAAGTTTCTGAGAGTAAGACATGTAGTCAGTGTCTTTATAGTGTGCTCTGCCTTGTATTTTTAAAACTTAAGGGTTAAAAGCAACACTTCATAAGAGGAGAGGAGGTCTGTGTTGTGGAGAAGTACTATTAGGTGATTTAATAAGCATCAGTGAAATTCCCAAGAGTCTTTGACATCTGGGAAATTAAGACCTGAGGGACTTCATCCCTGAGCTTTGCAATTCTAAAAAGTATTCTGCTTTTACACAGCGTTTTTTACTCGGCTTATTGACGTAACAAATTAGAATTAATAATCCTGATTTATCTACTTTTCTTGAGAAATCAAGACTTAACTGAATTTTTTAATGGTATGCACATATTATTAATGAAAGGTGATCTACTTAATTTAACATAAGGAATAAAAGCAGCCTTTTCTCCTGTATGCTTTAGCAGTCAGTGAGGCAAACACTAGATGCCAGTGTTTGGGGGGAAGCAAGTAATATTTATTCAAGCCACTTGATTTTTCTGCAATTTATGGGATATGATAATTGCTGCAATTTTAAGATCAAAAAGCCATTTCTATTCATTTGAACACTAATGTCTTTAGGGTTTTGGGACTTTCTATTAATCCAAAATGTACAAAGGCTTAAAAAAAAAATCCCAGATTTTTGTAATATGTTTGAAGGAGTGCAGTAAATATGATGGTTCTCTGTGTGAAATGAATATTGTGGAGAATTTTGTCAGTAGGGGTGAATTAACCACACTGGAAATCCATGAATTGCCAATATTGGAATAAAAACATCTATGTGCTGAACTTCAATAATGCATTGGAAATGGAGGGGACATATATATGTGTATATAAATATGCAGTTAGAGAATTTAAAAAGCTATTATCAAGAAAAAGCTATTATAGTATTATAAGAAAGTTTCTAATTCTAATGAATAAACTCTTTAACATGCTGGTAATGCTGCTTCATTTAAATTGAAAATAAAAGATGATATGAAAAGAATATTCCCCTAGTGGTATCCATGGACTAGAAATAAATGCAGTCGGCAGTAGCACTGCACTTTAATCTTTGAATTTCCAAGCATCTGTGTTATAAAATGTCTCTTCACTTGTGGGTGTCCCACAGACACCCTGTTGCTCTGTCCTGTAAAGCAGAGAAGGCCCCACAGTTCCTCCACAGCACCAGGGAAGCGCCTCCAGCCTGTTCCAGGGTGAGTCTGTGCCCTGTGAGGCCACATTTGGAACAGGAGGAGGGCAGGCTGGTCACCACTGTCTGCTTTGGTGGCAGTAGCTGTGAAAAATGCTTTTTCCTCTGGCTGGTTCAGAAGTTTTGTCAGGCTGTGGCTTGTGCTCAGGACAGCTTACCCATCCTTCTTGGAAACCTGTTATTAGGTTGTGATTGATCCAGTCTCCTCTTGGGTAGTGGGTTGCCCTGTGATCTCTTGCCCACTGCTCAGTCTTGCTGTTGGCACAAGGCAAACAGACTCTTCAGGGTGCTCATCTCCATCCATATTGTGTCACTCCCTGGCACCTTCCCAGTGATTTGTAAAGGCCAGTGCCAGCCTTGCCAAGGTGATGTGGTTGGGACTGGAGCCCTTGCTCCAGGCTGTTGTGGACCATATATGCTGTATTTTGTCATCAGCAGAGTTGCAAGACAGGGCTTTAATATCTGCAGGTTCATGTATACATTTTTTAGACATTTTTTATTATCTAACAAAAGTCACTGGGGTTAAGCAATGGGTATTTAATAGAGTTGGTAATATTTGCCCTGAGAAGTGCTTTCACTAGTCCATAGGCTGTTATCCTAGGTCCTGTGGCCGTTAATGCTTGATTACAATTAAATATCTCAAAGATGAACCCCACTCAGCACAACCAGACCATGGATTAAAGCAATAAACTGTCATCAGACAACAGTGAAAGCAGGTGCAGCCAAGTCCTTCTACAGGGGTGTTTCTCCAGGTGATGCTGCAAACTGAGGAAGGTCAAACATGGCAAATCAGCAACCGAAATTTTTAACCCATTTGTTGATTGCAGTTGAGTACAAATTTTGCACAGTATTGCCATAGTCCCACCTGCCTGTTTGCCAGTATATTGAAATATCAACTGTGTGAAACTGTACTGGGATTTTCTGGTGTCCTTAAGCAGGAAGACTATGGAAGGCAAATGCCATTCATGTTTTCTCCGAAAAGAAGGATCATAATTGGTGATAATAAAACTTGAAAGGGTCCTCTAGGCTGAAGAGCATTAGAAATATTAGCCATTTGCCTCTCACTCAGCATAGGGCCCTAAGAGTTTCATGAACTGGCTACCAAAGTATTATAACATGCAAGTTTTCACATTTTGCAGATAACTGAGGCATCTTTTAATGCCATAAGATCAGGGTGGGGGGGTAAAGTCGTAGGAAACAGAGCCCTGTGAGGAAGGGAAACATCTCTGCTGGGCAATTGCGGAGCCTTCCTACGGAGAAGCAGCATCTGGTAGGTGTCATACTTTTGATAAATCTTCTAGGAAGCTGTGCCACTGCAAAACAGTGGCAAATGGGCTTTCCTAGGTATAAGAGCTTCCTTTCCAGCCAGAGATAAAGCCTTATTCTCCAAGGTGAGGAAAGAAAGAACAACTGGTAAAGTTTAAAATTTGGTTAACATAGAAACTCAGGAAAAGGAATGGGTTCATTCCCTACAGGATGCATCCAGGGGTTGGGGCTGGTATGCAATACCATTTCTCTGGACCACATGCAATAATGTAATAAACATATTTATATTTTATTAACTGAAGTTATTAGTTCATGTTTCCTTAGTCACTTTGAGTTAAGAGAGTTACATATGGCTGACTTTTAAAGGTAGTGAAGCATGAGAAAAAGTGAATAAACATGTGATTGTGTGGTTGGTGTAAATTTTTACTGTAAAACCAACAGTGAGAGAATAGAGCCTGGAAGAAAGGCAGAGAAAATCTCGTTTTGATAATTGAATTCTCTCCAAAGAACTGCACCAATCATGCAACTAGTAAATTGCTATTACCCAAGATGAGTATTCAAGTTCAGTGGTTTATTGAATTATATCAGTTCACTGAATGATTAACTTCCCTGTTTTGTTACCAGTGCATGGCATAAAGAGAGTATACCAATAAAAAAATCAAAGATACCGTAGAGTTGATGTATTTCCTCATTTCTCTTCTGTGAACTTTATTGTTTAGGTAGAGAATCAAGTAATTTTTCCTTTCAAGCTGTAGTGGAGATGTTTGGGAAGAGTTAGAGGCTTTCACCTGAATGCAAAGATTTTTACTCTCTGGTAGGAGGCAGCTGTTCTTTAGAGAACCAACACAGAAACTTGACCCAGCAGGTTTCTTGCTTTCTCTCTCCCTTTAGAATGCAAAGATATATGAAAATTAAGTCTAGGAGATATTTTTGTTGCTACTGCCTTCTATATGAAATAATAACACCTGTGGTAAGACTCTTTAGCAAACGTGTGATGGAGTAGAGGCTGTGCTGCAGGGTGTGAAGAGATGAAGGAGTGCTGATATCAGGAGGGAAGTCACAACCCAGATTTCTTGCCACCTTGTGGTTTTCTTCTGTGCTTCTTCTCAGTGGATTCCTGCACAGATATTGAACTGAAAAGCTGCAGGTATATGAGCCATAAAGCACTTCGTGGCTTTTGAAACTGGAAAACGTTTAAGATCAGTTTTATTGCTTTCTGTGTTTTACCTTAGAACACATTTCTGTGGTGGCATATGTTTATTTGAAAAATATCAAGTAGAAATGAAGAACTGCTGGTGCTTGATTTTGAGATGTGCACTTTCTAGAAGTTGAAAACAGCCTGGCACTGGCTGGCACAGCATTCATTTGGGAGCCAAGGTAATGAGGAACACCTTGTGGTCTCAGACTGATGCCTGGTCTTAGGAAGCTGATACATCCCATGTCCAGCTCTTTTCCAGGCCGTTTCCTTGTGGATTCTCCTTTGTTTCATTTTAAATGAAAAATACAAAAAATAATTACTGAATTGATAAAGTATCTTCTCATTTTAATTTCCCTTAAACTTTCACAGATTAGTTGTCACACACATTGACAAAACAGGATGTTGTGACTGTGGATAAGGAACAGTCTGGAAATTTTGCCTTTGGACACCTTAAAAGATAATTTAGGGGAGTTTTCTGATTTGTGTGACTGTTAGGAA
Organism: Lepidothrix coronata; assembly: GCF_001604755.1. Lineage (NCBI taxonomy): Eukaryota > Metazoa > Chordata > Aves > Passeriformes > Pipridae > Lepidothrix > Lepidothrix coronata. Next base: position 94,155 of record NW_016690311.1, on the reverse strand, counting down.
GATGTGTGGCATTTGTCTCCTGCCTTCTCTTCTCTAACCCTTCACGCCCCTCAAATTTTTAAACAATAGAATACACATCTGACAGCAAAAATGGAATTTTTAAGAGCTGACTGACCAGAGATGTTTTTTCTGGATGCGTTTTTTATACAGTGTTTTAAGAAAATAGGATATATCCCAAGAAAGATAATTTTTAAACTGCTGGGAAATGGTCACATATATCCTTTTTGCGTTTGTTGGTTTAGTTTGGTTTTTTAATTATGGTTTTAACATAGTTCCTTGTACTATCAGTTAAAAGAGGGGAAAGTGCCTGGAATTTCCAGGGCTGCAGCAGGGATGGAGGAATGACTACTTCTGCTATTTGCAAGTAGTCTTAAATCTGAAAATTTCAGGTGAAGTCACATCCTTCAAAATTAAATGTAGGAACCTTTCATCTCCTTAGGAGACATAAATCCATGCAGAAAGCAATGCCTTTATGAGCAGGGTTGAAGACATCTGCTTCACACCAGCAGCACAAGCAGTGACTGGGATTACAGAGTTATAATACAATGGCCTAAGAGGCCTATTTTAATATCAATAAGAAAAAAGTAAAGTATGATTTCTTTTTATCCTCTCATAAGGGTTTAATTAAAGGTTTTGTTTTCTTGAGGCAGTCCTACTATTGGCAGCACAGTAGGAGTAGAATAAGTTGGTGTGAAATTTGCATGTTAAAAAGGGCAAAATATTTTTTACATTTGTAAAAAATATCATTTTTTCTGGTTTTCTCTCTAGTTGTTTAAACAAATTTTATTATAAAAATTATCAAGTATTAAAAACTCAGAATACCTTAAAATGTGCCATTTTCTTAAAACCAAGCTACAGAAATCTCTCTGGGGGGAAGGAAAACTCATCTTTCACAATAATAATTTTGATGAATTGTTTAGATATGAATTTAAATCTGAAAGAAGGAAAATGAAGTATTTTGGTGATGTAAAAAATGTGGTAGCAAATTGGACACACTTTCTTTTTAGCCTGTGTCTTTTTTTATTAGTATTACTGACTTTAGTGTTGAAATTAAAGCAAACAAAGAGTTCAGTAGTTGGAGCATTAATGTTCAGTGGACCTGTGAGTTGTATAGAGCGAGTTGGTTCAGGGAAAGGTGTTTTGGTTGATTGTGTGGGATTAACACAGTTTTGATCAAAGCTCCATTATGCTACTGCTCTTTGCTGGCAGTACAAATATATGATGAACTCACTTTTTATTGATTTTTATTTGGCTTCTGGTGTCATCTTGCTGTTTTTGGGGGAGGTTCTCAAAGCATTATTACCATTCAAGCACAACTGTTGTGTTACTGCAAAGAAGCAAATCATCTGAGATAGTGATCATCTCATTGGTAAGGTCAGTAAGAAGGTCTTTGGAAGGCTGGATTCACTTCCCAGCTCTGCCACTAACTTTCTTTTCTTTTATCTTTGTCTCAGAAAGCCAGGAATGGCAGTGCTGTTCTCATGAGGCTGAACAGATATTTTCTGATACCAGAATGTTTGGCATTTGACACCTCAAATAGCATAAGAACATTAATGCTTGTAAGATATTCTGCTATTCTTGTTACTGCCTACGACATCATCATCACAAACACTCTTAAATACTGGGGAAAAACACGATGCATTTCAAGCTAGCAGGGCACACATCACAGTCGTTCTTCCAGCCAAAACAAGATCAGAGAGATGCAGATCGTGACCTACCTTATGATTCATCCCCAAAGCCTCATGTTAACAGTACCCAGTATTCTGTAATTTGTTCAAACTTTGCTTTTAGAGAAGACAAAATACATGTGTGGGTGCTAGATGGGTTCTGCTGCTCTCTGTGCAAATGGAGTGCTCTGCTTTGTATTGCACTGGGTGGGTCATTTCTTCTCCTTAGATCCATATGGTACTCTTTAAAAATTAAAAATCTTCCTGAAGAATAACTTTTAAAGTAAACTTTCACAGATGGGTTTTGGTAAGATGTCAACAAACATGACCTTTCAATCTCTAGTGCAAATGGCAATAAAACCCAAGCCTATCTAATCTGCCTGCAAATAGCTGTAGCTTCACTGATCTAGTCTAATCAAAGGAACAAGCCCACAGGGGTTTAAAGGATTTCTTGCTGTTGCTGCAGCCATTAATTTAATTGCTAGAGTACAGTGAACTCTCAGAGTACAGTAAATGTTTGGATCTGCAGGGAGATAAACAGCTGAACCCTTGGAAATAAAATCTAAAGCAAATAGGGTTTTCTCTGCAATTAGTGTTGTCTTAAAGTATGTTTTAAAAGCAGGCCCCAGTGGAGCTGACATGAGTTATCATCTGCATTTCCATGTGATGTACCACTAGTTATTCCAACATGTCCTGCAGTAGCTCCAGTGAATAGGCTGAAGCTGCCAAGTGAAATGCTGAGAGCTGAAGTGTGCCAGCAGTGCACGTGGGGGTGGCAATGCTCACTCCATCATCTGCCTGGCTGCTGCCTCCTCCTCCTCTTCAAATTATAGTCTGAATTCTGAGATGCTCTTCCCTCCCAAGGATGAATTTTCAAGGTGCTACTGCACTTTTAATTACACTTAAACCTAATTGCTAAACAGGGCAGTGCTTAAATTATTAGTGGAATGTAAAGAACTGGTGATATGGAGGAAAAGGACTTCTTGTTGAACAGTCCAAAGTGTGCAGGCATGAAGTGATTCCAGGTTGAGGAAGGTTTCTGAATTTCAATTTTCTGTGGTGTTTCTCAGAGCAGAGTTGCCTTCCTTTCAGCCTCACAGATATTTAACTTCTGATATTAATGTTAATAGAAGCACGGCTTTAGCAATAGTTGTATAAGGTGTCTTTTTGTTTTCATCGAGAACAGAAAATGAATGTTATTTTCAAGAAAAGCTAATTTCTCTGTGAAAGTCTGTGAGCAGTTTACTGGTCAGCAAAGTTGGGTGCTTTCCCTTTTGGCAATACACATTCCCACTTATGGAATGATGAATCGATTTCATTTAATAATGAGAATTGGCTTGAGGCAAAGTGAAGCTTAGAATAACACAAAAAATAGGCTCTTATTGGGTTAGAGTTTGAATTGCCCTCTACCTGCTCTCCTTCTCAGCTCTGACACGGCTCCTTTTGCTGTCCCCTTGCTCAGGAAAAGCTGCTGTCCAGCCTGTAGAGTTCATGGAACAGAGAAGGGTTGTAACGTGGAGGCAAATGTTCACTATGAAAAAGAGTAGAATTTAAAGAGATTTGTAGCTGAAAATGCAAGATCCCAAGTATGATTGTAGATTCTTAAGGTATTTGTGTGAGATTTTCAGATGGTTAGATGAGCAAGGACTTACATTTGTGACTGTGAATTTTAATTTACTGATGAGCAATGAATCCTGAAGGTTTAACTTAGCTGTACCTTACAGTGCTGCCAAATATTTAGGAGAAACCAAACTGATATCTTTTTAGTGCAGGGTGTGAGAGTACAAATGTATTAAGGTAGGCATCAGTCTGCTTTCTTTTTAATGGAAAATTGAAGACCTGGGTTTGGTGTCCCGTTGTCATCCACAAACCCCACTGGCTTTTCCTCATGATGAAGGACAGGCAGTTTAGTGCTCCCCCCCTGCTTCCCGTGTCAGGCAGTTCATCCCTTGCCATGGACCTTAGGCAGTTTTCTGAAATGAATTTCTCCCTGGGCTTGGCTGATCCTGTGGAAGCAGTGAATGAGAAGATTTAGGAAAAACTTGTAAAAATTGTCAAGTTTATTTATAAATCAAATGTGACCACCGAAATGTAGGAAAATTCTAGGGAAAACTGACTCTAACAGTGTGATCCAAATTACAGTCTTTTACAAACGTGCACTTGAAACAACCCCTACCTTGCCAGCAGAACCTCCCCTGTGCAGAAGAGCTAAGGAAAGAATTTAATAACTGTTTAGGCACTGAAGATGCAGCTGACTATCCAACAACAGCTTCAAAATTACTTTGGTAATTTTTAATGAAACCCTTTTATAGTTCTGTCTGACCACAGGCAACATTCCTAAAAAGAAATACATAGTATTTAATGCCTATTAGTGACTTCTTAATCCGTGGTGTGAACTTGTCTTTTGTTTGTATTGTGCTGCTTCAGAAGGGAGTGAATTTCTATATGCTGGTATTGTAATCTAGGACTACACTTTCAGTGTGCTTAAAACCAGTCAGGTATAGAATAAGGAAAACTCCAACAGTGCCCTCAAAGTTTTTTTAGAAAAGCTTTGCTCAGGCATATAGTAATTAAACTGTTCATGACTGCATGTAATTACATCATTATGTACACAGTCCTGTTTCTGTAATTTGGATCATTGGAGGGCAAAGTGTCAAAATCTCTGTAATGATGTTTAATTCCGTTTTAACATTTCCTAGAGGAATTGCTTTGAGTTTATTTTCAAACCACAAAACTTAGGAAACCCCTTGAAGTTTGTGTGAATTATGTAAGTTACAACTACTTTTCTGAATGGGTTTGATCATACAATCATTAACTGCCATACCTTCTGATCTCTCTCTTTGATTCCAACAAACATGCAGGACTTACAGAAACACAATTCTAGATTTTCTCTGTACTTTTAGGAGCCTAAATATTGGATGAAGTGATTTCATTGTTCACATGAATACATACTTTCGTTCTTTTAGTTTGCAATCACTTTACAGAAATTTTATGTGTTGGTGTCAGTTTTTGCAGTGAAATGTATAGGAACTGCCACTGGACTCTTTATTGAAGTCAATACAACAGTCTAATGTGGCTTTCCTTGTTCATGCTGTGCTCTCCTTTGTTCAATTTAAAAAAAATGAGAGGGGTGTATTTGAAAATAATATGTATCTTGAGAGCTATAAATGTACATATGGGTTTTTTCCCCCCTGAGTTATGATTTTTTTTCACTTTGCAGAAATGTTTTTAGAAGTAATCATATTCCTAGAATAATAATTCAGAAGGTTTATGATTAATTACTACTGCCATTAAATATTAAGATATTTAAAGACACTGTTTCTTACAGTTGGATTTATCATGTGAAATGAGTAACTGCAAGGTTTTGGGGGTTTAATAGAAGATTTTATCTTGGTTTCTCATAAGAGTCTGACCATTGCATTCAGTGGGCTTTGAATCAAGATGTAAAACAGGATAAAAAAGCTGCACTGAATCTTACCGGACATGAGGTCAAGTCTCTGCTCTTTCAGTGACCATCTTTGACCTTGAAAAGATTTTTGTCTCTTCCTGCCTCTTTTTCTCTATGTTTTAGCCATAGTGAAACTATAATCACAGTCTGTGGAAGTTGCAGGAACTCAGATTTCACTCAGGTTATGAAATGACGTCGTGGAAGCAGTGCCAGTTTCTCCATGGATGGCAGAGTGTGCCTAAAGCAGCAGGATGGCTAATTAGGCACAATCTTAGCCTGTATCTCATTTTCTCCCTATACTAGGGCAGAATAATTGTTCCACTTCCCTCCCATGTTTTTAAAAATGTACTCATTAAATTGTAACCTTTTTGAGACACTCTCCCTTATTATGCATGGAGCATAATAAGGAGCTATTCTTAGTATAAATTAATATATAAATTAATAAATAGTTGGGGTTTAAAAGATGAATAAAAATTGTTAATTTCTTTAGCAGGCATGTGCTTCCTTTGGAAGCCGGAGAGATAGTTCAAAATTTTTGGACAAAGTTTTTATATTTAAAAGTGCATAAAATCCTGGTTGCAGTTCTCATCAAGAAGAAAAGTTACCTAATATCAGGTAGCTTTGATTTCTTTGAGAACACTGGTAGCTAGCCATAGCTTGGTCTATAATTGGCCTCTTGGGATGTCTGTTTTGCTGTTTGTGTGGTGGACAGGGTGGACATGGTGCCAAATTATTAACTAGCATAAGCCAACAGAGTAATCACATTTTAAACAATCTTGATGCTTTTCCCAGGCCTAATAATGGTATCTGTTCATTGTACATTAGCTCTTAGGGACACAACCTGGAAATCAGGAGTGCTGTTAAGCTAATTACAACACATACCAAAACATGTTCCTGCCCTAAAAAGATGAGAGTGCAAATTATACACAAATTGCATGTGGTTTCTCTAATAGTAGTGTGTATGAACAGTAAATGCCCTTTGTCCTGACCTTTTTATTTATGGAGCTTTGCACTTATGAAGACAAGAGCGAAAAGAAAATGATTTTCCTCTACCAAATTTGAAAGGCAGGGGCAAACTAGTGCTTATGGAAAGACAATTTATTATCTAAGTGCCAGGAAGATGTATTCATTTACTGGAACTCAGCATCAAAGTGGACAAGAGACACTGCTGGACAAACAAGGCTTTCCAGATTCCTTGTAAACATACTGTAAAATGTCCCAGCAACTTGTTAGGTGAGAGAGGATGGCAGGTTTCAAATGCCAAGAAATCACTGAAATGCCTATTGGCTACAGGAGGGAAAATGAGATAGCATGGGCTCTTAAAGCTTTTGACTGCCAGGCTTGGAATAATAAAGGACTTTATTTCATAGTGAACATACAAGACATACAAGAAGTCAAGAAAGCTTATGAAGACTTTATAAGGAATATTTAGCACAAAATGAGGAGTAGATGAGCCAAGTATCCCAGGAAGAGAATAATTAGAAGAAAACCAGCAGTCTAAAGACACACAATTAGAAACTGGCACATATCCAGCTGCTATAAACTCAAGTTATTCCAGGGCAAGAAATACACCACTGTATACTGAAATTGCAGTCAGCTTATCTTAAGCAGCAGCTTGTATCCAGGCAGTGTGTGGTGTTCTGTCCTGAACAAACAGAAACCATATCTCACTGGCAGAGGAATCAAAGATAACTGTGTATGCAAAGGTGCCACTCGTCAGGAATTATGTATTTCAACATACAAATTCTTCAGGATGCTGATACTGTATTTATGGGGGGGAGGGCAGAGATAGAGAATTTGGGGGTTAGACATACACCATAATCTTATATAGCTACTTCAAGAATGCACTTTGTAAAAATCTTAAAATGCTCTGTGGGAGGAGATCTTGTTTTGAGCAGTGTTACCTGCTGTGCAGTGTTTGGTGAGGTTTTGGGGAAGCTGGCAGCAGCTCTACACTTTTTCAGACTGTACTTAATGAAATACTTACTCTTAGTGCTCTCATACAGAAGTTTATTATTCACTTGAAGAACAGGTTCAGCAATATGAAAGCACCTCTGTTCCCCCTCTGCTGCTTCCAGAGAGACCTTCTGGTGTGATGCTTCCAAATATATTTGGCCTTTGACCTCAAAGCAAGATTGACATTGCTGTTGATACTGTCGAGAACCTTTTTGTATGGCTGTGGGGAAGGTAAGAAGACTTCTAAGCATGTGGTTCCAGTTGTGTGTTACAGGTAATAAAGGCTGACACACTGATCTGGTAGTGTTTCCTAGGCTTTTTCTAGATTTTTATTTTTTCAATTCTTGAAATACAAACATGAATTTATAATATACGGAAGTGTGGCTGAAACAATCCAGATGGTACAGGAGCTGCCTAGCAGTGGTGGTCTAAAAAGGATGAGACATGGCATTGTGGATGGGAGGAGGCTGAAGAGAACATGCTGATTTACAAACTTCATCAGAGGCATGGCAGTTAAAAAGGAAAAGTTAAAAGCAGGTATTTTCCTTTCTTCACTTCGTGCTCAATATCCATATCTACAGCCTTTCCTCTAGATGTTAACCTGAATGCTGCATATGGTGCTCCTGGAATTTCTCCTCACACAGCCTTTCAGATCATTGATAAACCCACATTATGCATTTCCTGCTCCCTCCACCCTCCCCCTTGTCCTTCTGTTTCTGTTCTTTGAAGTAACAGCAATGACAACATTTTTTACAAAAGGTCCAAAATAGATTTGTTCTGGTGGTATATCTTCCCCCTTTCCCTCCTTCTCCCTATCCTTCTCTCTCTCTCCTCTGAATAGCAGTTGCTTCCTGCAAAGCATGTCAGGAGCAACAAAGTCGCTGTCAGGTATCCCTGGCTTAGTTAGTTCTGCAGCCACAGACAGCACATGTTGGAAGAGCACATGCCCCATCACCCAACTGCCTTCCCTCAGGGCCAGTGAAATCCACTTTTGCATGTCTGAGCTTGTTTTCAACTTGTTTTGCTTTTTTGCCATGATTATTTCTACTTCACACGATATCCTTACAGGCAATCCTTTAAAATCTAGCAGACAAAGGCCCCATTCTCAGAAATCATTTCTGTATTTAAGAGTGTTTTAATTCAATATGACAATCCTATCACTGTTTTCCTCAAATGACAACTCTATACAGTCCTTCTTTCTCCCGTGTCAACTTTGAAAGCTTTAATTATGATCTCAGCAGCGGGAATCTTGTTTCAATGCAGGCAATGCAAGAATATCTGCCATGCTGTAAATCACTTTAATAACAGGGGCTTTTTTATGTAGAGTAAGTAAAGCTATTATTATTACCAGAAAAATCACACAGGTCTTATTTGCTGGACACAGCTTGTCATTCTGTGTGAAGTCCAACACGACTAGTGAAGACTGCAAGGCAGAGGAGTGCCAACCTTCCAAGATAACTCAATGTCATCTATATTTCTATAAATACAGAAAACCTAGAACAAAACTGACATTACAAAGTCAGTCAGGAGTTAGGAAATAGCAGAATTAAAATAATTTGTACAGTTCTTTTGGTTCCTGTGTATACGTGCCAACACTAATTACGTGATCAGACTATTTCTTTTTCAAGATCTCTGCATTTTCAGTATGCACAAAGAGTGGTGGAAGCTTCAGGAGCAGCTGTTGAGGGTTTTGCTTCCTTGCATGATTGACTATATGGCCCTAGTTTTTATACACTGTACTAGGACTATCTGCAGTATTATTTGCTTTATAGACTTTCCTGTGACACTTATCACATCTGCTTGTACGAACTTCACAAAAGTAATGAACTTCTGCTCACACTACCTCTGCTGGGAAATGATGTGATGGTTTTTATGCTCATTTATCTTCATAGGTAGAGGAACAATGAGCATAAACATCAGCTAATTTGGGGAGCCCAATCCGAGTCATTATTTTTCAGAGCTCTGTTTTATGTAGCCTTGTAACATTCAAAGTTCCTCTCTTCCTTTATTGGCAGCGATGAGAAAAAAAAAAGGAGTAGTTTTGTAAGTCAGCACCACACCAAACTAAGAAATATTCAATAAACAAAAACACGAAATGAATTATTTTGCACCACACCTTGTAGGTCCAGTTTCTGTTGCCCTGGTGCACAATCCTCCCGTGTCATTCCCTTCAGATTGTCTCTGTCCTTTTCTCTCAGGCCAGTTGGGTACCTGACCAGATTTTTGCTCACTCAATCTTTTTCTAAGTCTACACACTTAACTCCTCTGTTTTCCTTTCCCCACCACTGATTCTCTTGCTCTCTGAGCTCTTAAGAGGACAAATAAGTTTAACTGTTTATGTTTTTGTACTGCCCTCCTCGAGGTGTACTTTTACCAGTTGGTTTAATTCTCCCTCCTGGTTTGGACCAATTTTTAGTTGCAGCAGAATTTAGGAGTGTCTCCATCCTCAAGGATGTGTGGTCATGGTAACGTACAAGTGGTTGCATCTCATGAGAGATGCAGGAGGAAAGAAGCCCGGGGATGATCTGCAGGAGCAGAGCTGGGGTCCTTTCATTTAGCACTAAGCTAAGAAACATCAAACTTTAGCACAGGGAGGCTGTATTGTGATGGTAGTTATTTGACTGAGGCTGTTGAAATGGCAATTCTTCATCTGACTTTATTGCACACACAAATGTGGAGGGATTTTTGACAAAGAATGCCCGGTGAGCTCCTCCTTCCCACTGCTCACAGCTAAAGTGCAGGAGCGCAATCAAGGGAAAGGTCACCAAACTTTTTATAATAGGTAAAAGAAACTTATTCACCATAAAACCTGCTGACCAAAATAGCTGCAAAGGTTGGTGAAATGCCATCTGCTTGGAAACAATGGTGTTAGGCATTCAAAGGGAATTTAGCTGGATAATGATCCACATGCAAAGGTGCAGTACATTTCTAACAGCTCTTCACTGAAAAGCAAGTGTTCCAACGCTTTAAAAGTCTTTTTTTTTTTTGCAGTGGGGTTGGAGGGCAGGGCCAGTTCCTTTGGGGTTGAGATTGGAAAGGTCTGGATCCATTAATTCAGGGACTTACTGTATAAAGAATGCCTGCACTTCCAGTGAGGTATTAGGTCTGTAAAGTTAAATATTTTATTACAGTGTAAAATCTAGAAATTGGTAGTTTTAGGAGCATTTTAGTATAGGCTTAGTGTCATAGCCATTAATTTGTTAAAAAGTGATAGATCTTTGTAAGCACAGTTCTGCTGAATGTGTTGTGTAATACTGTAATTGTACATGCTCCTTTAGAACTGGGATGTGAATCATATTTACCTGTAGAATAAAATAATTCGATGAGTCAATGTATACAAATAGTCCATTTTGCAAAACAGTGTATGCAACAATGAAACTTGGCTTTAATCTCTTTGTTGCAGAAAGCATATTCTAGTTTGTCTGTACATATTGGACAGTAAATCAATCTTCAGCAAAGATCTGCTTAGGATTTTTTTGCCTCGTAAGTTCCTGCAGTCTCTGTGATATTTAACACCCAGGATGGGCAGAGGCAGCAGAGTCACCTGGCTGGGCTTCTGCTTTCTCTGTGGCCCTTTCTGAGCTTCACTGCAAGATTTTGTGTTTGTGTGTGTGTGGAAAAGAGGGAAAAGAATTCAAGAACGTGTGTGTGTGTGTGTGTGTGCATGGTAAACTTTAAAAATACCATTCAGCAAACTGGCAGCATTATTGTGACAGGGAAAAAGTTTCTGGGAAAATACCGGTGTGCTGCTTGGTTTCTAGGGTGCACTTCCATGACCTTGGATTCTTTCACTTAGGTTTTTGGTGCTTAGCTTTTTCCATTTGGGAACCAGGATTAGTTCTGGTCCACTTGACCCATAGTTGCTTGCTTTAAAGGCCAGTGATTTTCCCTTATGCAAGGTGTGTTTGGTGTGTTCATAATGGTTCAAGCCCTTTGTTGCTTTGTGTGTTAGTTATTCCATATATGGAAAACCTAAAACTTTGATTTTATTTTCTGATTCCATAATTGCTGAAGGAAATAAATCATGTTGGGCACTTAAAGAGTAAGACACTATTTAAAATAACTTTAATGTAAAATGGCTGATCTTTGGTGTCATAAAGATACCTGGTCACGTTACAAGATGATACTATGTAGCTGAGATGTAAAATTTATAGCTTTGGGAATAATGGGGAGTAATTGTCAGTCAAACCTCAAAGTTCTGCATTTCCCTCTGTCCTTTTTCCAGTGTTGTCTATTTTTAAAGCAACTGGCCAGAGGGCTCATCTAGGGACCATTTTGTTAGACTGTAACTAGGATGGTGCTGTCTGTGTTGTATTTATTTGGTAAGAGTAATGGAACATTAATCAAATATTTTTTTCAATTGACTGTTCTCCGCAGCGGGAATACTGATGAAACAACTGGGTTTGGGAGTAAATTGAGATGATAAATTAGTTGAATGCTCATATTGTGTCCCCTAGCCCGTTGTTCTAAGTGATTCTGTGTGATTTTTTTATCTTTAAATGAGATAGGATTGTTTCTACTTTTTCTGCAGATGTGATTGTCTTTGAGAAGAGCATCTGCATTTATTTCTTACAAATCACTAGTCACAAATTTTATCTACTGCTCTAGTTTTGCATATAAATAACTTTGGGATTTTCTTTCCTATAAAAATAGAAAAACATATGATGCTACTTGTCAAGCTGTATTGTACAAAGAAAAGGATCTTTGTGAGGTGCAGACAGGACAAGCTAATAAAAAGACTCTGTCGTAAGGACTTTTGAGAGTTTTACCTGTATTTGCAAAAAATTTCAGAAGCATTTTTAACTTCTGATATTTTATGTACTTGAAATGCTGAACTGCCACACATAAAACTTCACTTTTAAAAATGGTCAATTATTAAATTTACCTCCATTTGAACAAATGAATGGCTGTAAGTCAGAAATTAGTCTCCTAGTTCTGCAACTTGATTTAACATTAAAAACCAGTCAATATCTCTAGAAGATCCCTGCTCTAACATTTTCCTTCTATATGTTTTCTTAGTTAGAAATTCTCAGTGTGCCTAAATATGTGTGTTTTTTCTCATTACTTCTTTTTCTTTGTACGAATATACATATTTTTAAGCTCTTGTAGCTTCTCTCCCAGTTCTTCAGTAATGGCAGAAAAAACCCCATTGCTAGTAAATAAATCTATATAAAGCAATGTTTTGCTTTCTTGTTTTTCTTTAATAAGATTGTATACACTCTTAATGAAAATCCCTATAGGATAAGTTTGGAGCTTTGTGTATTTGCAAGCACTTCAGAGCATTCCAGGGAATAGTTCTATGAGACATCTGCAAGAGGAGTCCCTCCCTGATTAAGCTGAAATTCTGCTTAGGTAAATGCTGTAACTATTTGAGCACCTTTGGTTCCTTCTGGGGTTGTTTTCTTTGGCTGGAAATACTGAAGTAATCATTTAAGGAGAGAGAGGGAATAAGATCTTGCTCTGTGGAGGATTCCTGGAGTACCAGCCTTGCTTCAGTGAACGCAGTAGAACAGCATTAACTGCGAGCCTGGCAGTGCTCCACCAGCAGTGTCTGTGAGCCCTCTCCAGGGAGATGAAGAGGAGGCAAATGAACACGGATTGCCGGGCTCATGGAAGGGCATTTTAAGCTCTGAGCTGTACCATTAAAAGGGAACTGGCTCTACTTTCAAGCTTTTTGAAGCGGGCTCTTGTTTTCTCCTTGCCTGTCTTATGGATGCCCAGGATAAATATTTGATGTCAGGTTGAATTAACCATGTTGTTCTGAATTGAGAAAATCTGGTGCTGTTTCATTGCAGTCTGGTGGGAAAAAACAAGATAAATAATGGAATAACTTAATCAAAACCAGTTTGGAGTTCTTTAGTGTGTTTTTTGCTTGTTTGTTTGTTTGTTGTTGTTGTTATTTTTACTTTCTAGTTTCAATGTTCAGCCAGAAAGCCAGATATTCACACTGTTCCTCTTATTATCAAATCATGAACTGATTCATGACTGAGCTTACCTTGCAAAGAATCTGTTCAGGGGGTGCACTGCACAGCAACCTGCCGTGGATTGTGCCACAAGGAACAGTGTGGGAGAGAAAGCAGACTGCACAGAGCTGTTGGATTTAATGTGGTTGGTGTGCTTTGCAATGGGAAACAGGGAGTCTTACTTTTTTATTCATTTTCCAGTCAGACAAAATAGTAACCGAAGCCTGTGCACGCTTATTTAGACCTGTGAGTTGCAATACTGAAATCCAAGTTGGAATCGGAAGTGGTGCCCAACTAATTTTTCAGGGCTGTTTACCAGGCAGCTTCAAAGCCAATTAAAAAAAAAGAAAAGGGTGAAAATTGTATATTGACTGTAAAAAAGTCTGTTGCTATCAGGAAAAAGAAAGGAAAACATAATTACCTCAACGTATAAGGATATACAGTCACTCAGTGTACTTCAAAAGCATTCTCTGTATCTTCATTTATCATCATTATAAAGCATTTCCAAAAGAGTGATTTACCTTTATCAAGTTGTGAAAGGCATTTGCCTTCATGCATCCTTACTCATGTAAATTAAAATGTTTTACTTTGGTATTTTAGAGTTGCACATGTGCATTATTCTTCATAAAAGTTTAAGTGACAAAATATGGATGCTGTTTTTTAAACTAAAAATAAAATAAGCAAAAATGAAAGTTTTGTATGAAAAGACTAGGGCCAAGGGAAAAAAATACAATGTTGGGCATGGTACATTAAATACAGAATAACAGTTTGCTGTATGCACTAGAGTTCAGTGGTAGTAAAGGATGCATTATAGCTTTTCAGTAATTTGCACGGTTTAAGAAGATATTTTTAGTAAAATCAGTACCCAGAGTCCCAGCAGGTATAAATAATTGTGCTTCCATTAACCTTGAGCTGTTTTTGTCATCTGACAAAATGGTTATGGAAGAGAAGAGCTGGTCACAAGTAGGAAGTTCTCCAGAGCAGCACTGGATGCGTTGGAGAGAATCTCCAGGGCTGTGCAGCACATGATGGCTGCAGGCTGGAGTTGTTTAACCTGCCAGTTTCCCCCAGCATCCATCAAAATCTGAGGGAAGGGATTTCAATTCTTTTAGATGCATCTCCATGTTCCGGGTGCTGGTTGGTGTTCAGTAGCAGAAGGTGTTTGTGGTTGGTGTGTCAGTCTCTCGTGGGCCTGGCGAGAAGCCACACATGCAAACTGATGCATCCTGAGCCTCAACAGGAGTGATAAACAATCCAAATAAACCAAAAATGCCTCTGTCTGCACAAGCAGCTTCTTCATGCAGAAGGCAACTGATAAGTGGTGACATTTCTCATCATCACATTTTTTCAGAAGTACCATTGATTAAAACCAGGCACACAAGCTGGAGTAGGTGAAGAGTAAATTCCTGTTTCCGTGTCCTGTGGATACCTGTGGGCTGAAGAGAGTATTTTCTATTTTTGAGCTTGATTAGTCTTTTACTGCTTTGGAAATAGGAGTTGGAACTGCAAAATGAGGATGCTGTTAAGATGGGCAGGTACATCTTCAAAAAAAGGGCTAAAAGTTTAAAGTGGGCAGGCTGATTATTTTGGTCATCTTATATAGATAACTGCAATGGGGTAACCATATTCTGGTGGGCTTTTTTTCATGCCTTTGTTACTAGTTTTCCTTTTCCTTTTATCTTCCCAGACAGCTTTGTCACCTTTGCTCTCAGCCTATGACTTTTCTAGCTTTATGATCTATTCAGTAAAATCTTTATATTCCCCAAAAGGTTTTAATGGCATTTAAAGCTTATCTGTCTTCCACAGAAAGGAAAAATACCCTTTGTTTTCTGTAACACGTGTGTATATAACATATTAAATTGTATGTTTATTTTATCTTGTCCTGTAACATTTAGGTGCTTCAGTGATGTTAGAGGCATGCTGTGCCTCCTCTGCAGTGGATTACTTCTAAGTGCTGCTGCTGCCTCGTGGAACAGTTCTTTTTCAGCAGCTGTTTTCAATGTTGAGACAGGGTTTGGTTTGGTTTTTTTCCCTTGTTTGCCAGTTGCTATTCATAGCCAGGCTTATACCTTACATATTGAAAGTGTAATTTCTGTGCCTGGAATTTATGTGATTTTTTTGCTCAGGTAAAATAAACATATTTCATTTTCCTTAGCTTGCAGTTCCTCCCTTGTTGGTCCCTCTGAAATCTGTGTTTTGAAAAAGTGATGTGAAGGACATCCAGTTTCAGTGGCCTCTGAGTCTTTTCAGGGATTGACACTGATGCTGGGGAGCAGCAGGTCATCATCCTCACGGTTCATTTTTGTTTAAGAAACTTCCTTTTTTTTTTCTTTTTCTCCCTGAGCATTATTTGCAGCCCATTTTATTCTCTTTTTTTAACCACTTCATTCTATTTCCTGTAACATTAAATCAACCTGTCCAGTAGGTTACAGTAGAGCTTGAGAGTTCCCATCACATTGCAAAGCTGCTGTGAGATGAACTAACTGTGAACAGCCTCCAGCATTCCTTTTGCTGCCAAAATGAGTTAGGTAGCTCTGATACTCCTTGAATGATGACTTTCAAAATTGTGAAAAGAAATGAGAGTTCTTTTTCTGAAAATTAAAAAAAATTGGCAGCATGAAACTATTTTTTAGACCATCCCTGTCAATTTTTCTTGCTTTATGAATATATGTATTTACTAATGAGCAGTTTTTTCTTCCTGCTAGCTCTGTCCTCCAACTAAATCAGCATGGTCCTTACTAGTTTTTCTTTGAAAGCAACATCTTTATTCTACTTTTTGCCTTTTTCTCTTTGTTGTGTCGCATCTACAAGTGGAGAAACTTGTTATGTTCCATAATCAAAACCAAATTTTAAACCCTTTTCATTAAGTGGAATAGATAAATTTCTTCGTCTCTCTTTTTTAAAAAATTAAAAATATGTCCATCTCAATTAATGTGGAAAGGTGAACTGCAGGATTACAGGACAGCTTTTCTGGCATGACCAATTCTTGCCTGTTTCTGCTGTGGATTCAGGCTGAATATTGCCTGAAAATTGTTGCCTCATGTTTCTCTCACAGAGGTGTAATAGTGATGAAAAAGCTTTCTCTGTTTCTGTATTACCACTATGGACCATTTCACACCTCTGTGTATTTATAGAGAGATATATGTGCTGGGCAACAATATTTTCATACACATGAAGATAAAAAGAAGAGTTTATCGTGATTCTGAATCAGGGATAATGACTGCATGCTTGGCAACTTCTTTTAAGGAAACAAGTGGAGTAAAGAAAACAAGGACTCTGCTGATACCTTTGTCAGGCTGGCTAATGCAGGAATTCTGAATGGGAACCTGGTGGTAGGAGGCAAAATAAAAGGTGACATTTAAACTGATGACATGATAATTTCACTCCTTCCTCTAGAGCTTGAAATTGCATCTTTTTATGTATCTATGATCCGTCCTTTCTGAAAGGAACACGTGTCTTGGAGCACCATGCGCTGTCACAAAAATCTTGCTGTAGGTGTGAAATGAATGTGTGTAATGTCTGTATTTACAGGCAGCCTATGAAATATTTCTTCCCTTTTCGAAGTACAAGCTGCAAGCTGAGACAAAGTGTTCAGTTTTTGAAGGGACAGCAAATGTCCCATAATTGAGATAGCTAATATTTGATGATATCAGGATCTGAATTTTGAATCACAATTCTACATCTGGATACAAGAAAGGGAAAACTAGAAATATGCTGGAGTGAAGATGTTGCCTGTAAGGGAAGAGAGGGCTGATATAGCTGAGGGACAGAATTGATGTAACAGTTTGTTGGTAAATACATGGATATATATAAAGTACTGTGGAAAGGGGAAAAAATAGAAATATTGTGCTGAAAATGATAGTCTGAAGAAAAGAAAAATATTTTAATGACTTTAGTACTGGCTGCTGTTAGAAAGTTTAGAAGAAACACAGATATGGCTTTCTGATAGTAGTGCAATTTATTTCGTTTCCTGTGTTATATCCTTGCATATGCAGTTCTTCCAGGAAAGAAAAAAAAAATGGGGAAAAAAAATCTAATACAAGCATTGGGTTTGAATTTATCGAAGAAATTCATTTTCTTTAACTGTTGTCTATCTATTTAGCTGGTATAAAAACATATATAATTTCAGAAAAGTGGAAAATTGTTTTGTTTAATACAAGCAAAAATAACCATGAATATAGCCACTTCATTCTTTTATCCTTCCTTACAGTCTATTTTAACCAGTTTTTTCATGCCCTAAAAAAAAAGCACAAAGAAAGGAAGAACAGACAGTCCTGATTGTAGCTGGGTCGATTCCAATAGTATCAAGGGAATGGAATACATAAAAGGAGTAAGAACAGATAAAAGTGATTGGATATGACACTTAGGATACTAAAGAAATACTAGAATAATCATAAGCAATATAATGATTGTGAGAAATGAAGTCTTTCGTTAGATCAACTTATATTGCTGGGAAAAGAAAAACATATTTTGAGACAGAAGCATGTTTTCAGCTCTTTAGTTGTGGTCCACTTACTGCAAATGTGTCCTGATATACTTAGTATGCCCTTCTCCCTTATTTTTTGCACAGTATCATTCAGCTTTTAGTTTTGTTCAGAACTCATCTTCAAGTTCAGTCTTAGCAAATATGGTGGCTGGTTGGAATAAGTATGTAATTACAGAATGAATTGGCTGTTTGATACCAGCTGTTGTAGATGTTTACTTATTTATTTATTTTCCAGAGATCTTGCATGTGTTTTCTTAAAAGTCACATGAACAGATTGAGAAACTTCTTCTGAGATGCAGAAATTTCTTCTATCATTAGGGTGAGCAGAGATGTTTTCTCTTTGGAGATTTTGTGGCCCATTAACCCTAAATGATACTAATAATGTAGTTCTAAATCTCTGCTCTCCACGTGAGGTACAGTTGTATAACATGCCACTGGAGCATCATGCTTTTAGTCTTGTATTTAGGGTGTGACCTCAGTGATTTCAGTGCGTAGTGCCCCACTATTTTTAAAAAATACAGCTACAGTAGACTTGCATGTGAAATTAGGCACCTACAAGTGTATGGCTGATATATAAATACTTCTTTTGAATTTTGAATCTGTACAAAATCCCATTGAGATTTGGAAGACTCCAGGTACAGGCATTTGTGCAGAATGCAGAGAGATGCTCCCATTAAACATTTGAATAATGTGGTATAAGAAAATTTTGGATGTAAAACTCTAGGAAATAACATCATTGGATCTTAGTGTACAACTAAGTGTACAACTAAGATCCAATGGAGACATGTGGAGAAGGGCAGTGGGTGCCCCTGATACACAGGAACCTGCACCCTGAGGACACCAGCACCAGACAAACCATGTTAAACACCTCCTCTAATGGCACCTTGGGTGATTAAGAGATGGAAAACAATCTGTGGGGCATATCATGCCATCAGATATCTGGGCTACATAGCAGAAATCATTGTGTTTCTTAGGAACTGGTGTCCCAGAAAACATAATCACTGGAATCTTTTAGTTCAGGGATTATGTGTGTTATTGGTAGCAAAGTGTAACATAGGATTATTTTAAGATCTACAAAAGTGCTAAAACTGGCGTGAAAACTGTTAGTCAAAACAGTGACAGGGTCAACTCTACCTTGCTAAGCAGCAGAATTTACATTAGGTATCTCTATTGCATTCAGCACCTGGAAATAGCACTTCTTTTGGATTATGTTAGGGAAATCATGTGTGCCCAAGCACAGAATTCTGAATTGGAAATTAGAACATCTTTTGTTTGACTGCCATGACATCTGTTTTGGCTGCTCCAGTGCACATGGCTATAGTTTATTGCACATTGTTTGGAAACAGTTTTAAATTGTGGGGCAGGTGTGTATTTTGAGCATTTCCAGTCCTGTTGCAAGGCTTTCCCTGCAGGTACACATCTGACACTGTAAAATAGTTCACACGGGTGCCACTGGTATTCTGGATAAAAGGTTCTGATTGTTGTTTTCTGGAAGGCATTTTTTGGTGATGCTTCACTGAGACCCTGTGAGAGGAGACAAACATGTAAATGAAGTCAACTTCTCCGACCTCTGGGATCTGTTACAGCATGAGTTACTCTTAACAGATAATTAGCTGGGGCTGTTAATCAAGTTTAACAGGTGTGGAGTAATGAACCAGGACAGGGCATCTGCTGTGACCCACCTCACTCTAATCTGGTTAGGGAACCTAGTGCCAGTTGGAGCCCACAATGCTTTGTAGGGAGATCCAACAATGCATTTTCCTAATGCTTCCATCAGTCTTGTGATCATCGAAGAATGGTGACATTTGCAACAGGAATACATAAAGAATCAGTCCGAAATTCCCAAAGTGGAAGCTATTAATGAATACACATTCTTCATTTTCCTCTTAGCTTTGAAAGTATTTCTTTGCTTAAGTTGAATGGGCAGTTTAACTTTTGTCCATGTTTATGTGTATTTGCCTTCAAAAATGTAATGAAATACCTGTTAGAGTGCTGCTTAACTAGGACCATTTAGAGCACTGTTGTCAAAGTAAAGATAATTTTAGTGTGTCGTTTCCAAGACCTTTTTGCGATCAGAACTTTGCAATTTCTTATTATGCATTATGATGATTTTACTTATTTAAGAGATCCAGGCTTTACAGTTCATTGTCACCGAGCAGCAACTTCAGCACTTGGACCACTGTGTGAGCTTCTGCCTGGACCATTGAGCTGCCTGGTTTTCCCAACAATCTGCCCATGAAGTGGGTGGTGCCAGCTTGGAATGTGAGGCCAGGCTTGGAGCTGGCTAACAGGATTGCTGATATCAGAGCACTCTTGGGGCTCCCTTTGGGTGGTCTGAGCAAGGTTCCTGTCTGTATGTGTGTGTACCTGTGTGTATAGCAAAGATCTCTGTCCTGGCTGCCTCTACCTGTGCAGTGGCTCCTTGGCATGAGACAGAGCCAAAGCCCCGTGTCCTTCCTGGTGGAGCTCTGACAGGGGCTGTCATGCAGGTGAATGACATGTCTGTGGTGTCTGAATACAGGAGTTCCCATGTTATCATGGTTTTTATATCACTTTGCCTCAATTTATTTGATGTACCCTTCACATCTCTTTCCAAACTTTGCCCAAAAGGAAAAAGTAACCCAAACTTTAATTTCCTTCCTCTCACTAGATTAATCAAAGATGCTTCTGGGTCATGTTGTGAATATTGCAGTTCTGTGATTCTAACCAAGTCTGAGGCTTTTAGATCTGTTTTGCCATTAAATGTGGTTGTAACTGTGGTTATTTTGCTCCGAGAGTCTTCTATAATCTACTTTACTTGTGCTGGTCATTATGTATCTTGGTGATCAAATTCATAGCAGTGTTTCCACCCATTCATTGTTCAGCACAGCATGGACTTGTATATCCAATAATAATTAGCATTCTGTGTAGGATAAGTATGTTTATTGCAAGTGGATGATTCAAAGTGTGTAACCAATTTCCTGGAAGAGGAAACAGCAACACCTTCTGCTGTTGGCAGTGTTTGGCACGTGTCTTTTGGCTGATGTGAGAGATTATAGTGCTCTCATTTATATTGGGTTTAAAATCTGAGATTTTGATCACAGATCCCTGAAGTGATAGTGGGGATTAGAAAACCTGCTGCAATATTTCCTTACATGAAAAGTAAAATTCTGATCCAATGGACTCAGCAGGCGCTTCCCACTGAGCTCAGGGGATTTCGAGTATCACCCAGAAAGTCAGGAAAAGCTCAGTAGAATTGATATAATATAAAGGGAAAAGTGAGGGGAGAAACAAGCCCAGAATAACACCCCGGGAATTCAGGATGAGGGAGATGAAGATCTCGCCCGGCTCCAGAGAGAGCAGGAGGGAAAGGGAACACAGTCAGTGGTGCTGGGGAGAGAAGGGGGATCACATGGATGGCAAATTTTAGGTGAGTGGAGTTCAGAGAAAATCAGGAGAGGAATATGGACCAGCTGGTAACCTGGGGGTGGGGAGGAAGCATCCCAGTGTGTGTGATGGAGGACCAGAATCAGAGCCAGGAGGCAAGAGAATGTGTGACTTGCTGCTTTCTGTCCAGGAACAGGTGTGTGCAATATCTGATGTGTAATTTGGTCTACTAAAGGTTGTCAGCAGTGAGTGGTGCTTGGCTGTTTTATTAGAGATATACTTTTCTCTATATTTTTATTAAGGACATATAGTTTTTCCTAATGGGAGCCATTCCTGTCTATTATGTGCATTAAAGGTATGGTAAAATTCTTTTGAGAAAGCTCTTAATATACATGCAAAATAGCCATAATCCACAGTAGCCATATCTCCAACGTGGATATTTGATATTTCTTTTCTCTTCCCCTATCCTCAAAAGTATGAAAAGTGATTATAGCCTATTAAGGACTTATCACTTGCCAAATTTAATTTTAAAAACCCTGATTTGTAATGCTGTGATCTGCAAGACCCTCTGGGAAATTGCATGTAGTCTCATAAGTGTGATATTAACCTGGGCCATTATTGCAAGTAACAATTTGTAGAGCTGCTGGATGAGTTTTTCCCTTTCTTGAGACCTTGTTCATCTCTTCTGCCTTGCCCTGTTTGACCTTAGGGAGGATTATGGTTCTGCTTAACTGTTTGCCATCTTAAGCCATCTGGATAACTGTGCCTTCCTTTGGCTGTGCTAGTAAGACACCTTTAACGTTCAGACAGCACAAAATTAAATTTTTGCATTTTGTCTCTCCTCTGGATGAAAATAAAAAAGGAAAACATGTCAAAAGTTAGGATCTCCTCCTTGATGTTATTTTTTGCCAACATATATAGTACAGGCCCTGTGGATTCCTTTCCTGCATTCAAAATTAACCTGTCTACTCCTCTGAGCCCTTAACCTTTGCTCCAATAGATAAATCACTTCCTGGAAATGTCTGAAAAGTGTTTGAATGGTTTTTTTCCCCTCAGCAATGTCTTTTCTACAAATGCTTTTGTTAAGTAAAGTAGGTTTTAGTAATTCATAGGTCCCTGACTCTTTAGCAAGCCTTAAATGATTAGTCACCACTGCCATTTTCCTTCCCTTTTCAGGTTTTTTGCACTTCAAATTTTTGTTGTTCTCAGAACCCTTTAATAACAGGCAGTATTGTGTGATTTTTGTCGTCCTGTGAAATAGTGAAATTGCTTTTGTAAGTAATGTCAGAGTATATTGTTCATCTCATTTCATACATGAAAATCCGTGGACTCTTTGAAGTGTGTTACATCACTGGAAACCACGTAGGCTCCAGAAAGTAGTTTTTGTTGTCCAGTTGTTGCTGCCAATTAACTTGCAGATAGAATAGAATATTTAATGCTGTATTTTTTATTTATAAAGCAGGAGGCAGCTACAGCTCTGTTGTGTCATCTTCAGATTCTTTTTAGCAGCAAAGACAGAGCTTTGCAGGCTTCTGCAAGTTTCTCCAGAAGACTTTGAGTTCTGTTATAGCTTTCATTAATTTGACTTTGATATCTGTTTGAGTATTACTTAATGGACACAGTAGAAATGATATGGCTGTGTGGTAGCAGGTTGTCATTCTCTGATCCCAAAATGCACGCTGGCGTGTACATAAGGATAATGTCTTGGTCTATCAATGCTAGGAGAATAAACTGAAGTTCTTTTGTGTTTCCCCTGGATTTTTCCAACGTGCATTTTGGATTATGCCAGTTCTATCAGGGAGTCGGAACAACCACAAGAAACCCTATGTCAGAAGTGCTTCCATATAAACTTTTCAAGTATTATTCAAATGATTTTAGAGGTGTTCCACTATTCCCACTCTGTTTTGGAGGTACAGAGCTGCCCAGTATTATTTAATGACTCAAAAGAGCAACAAAGTATAAATTAATATTAGTATAAATTAAAAGTACAGATTCATTTATATAAAAATATAGATTGACTGTGCTGTTTCATTCAACAGTTACAGCTGTATAAGCCTGTATAAGTTTGTCTGTATGAATTGTTGATGTGATCTCTCTATCCATATGTATAGATATGAATGCAGAGATCAATCAGTCAAAAAAATCACTTTCTGCTTTTCAACCAGTATCTGTTGCTGCAAATAATGAATTTCAGTTACAGAAACTGGTCTATTTGAATCATCTGCCTGTGAAGATTCAAAGTTTTTTCTCAAGGTAACAGTCCCTGCATTATGCATTGTGTAAACCAAGTCCCAGTCCCTCCCCCATTTGTGGTAGGAGTGTGTGCTGGTTTGTGTGGTCCCATCTAAAACATCTGCATTGCCTTGATTATATTGAATGTCTGACAGACAGTTGGAAGCAGTGAAAATCCCAGACTTAGTTAGCAACAAGTTTTCTGGCTTCTGCTACAGAGAAGGAGTCAGAATGGTGCTTCTGAGACTTTGGAAAGGAATCCTTTTCAATTAAACTGGGGCTGAGCAAAAGGCTCTTGTTTTCTGTCTGTATGTTGATATGCATCTGACAGGTGTCAGCTTCAAAGCCAAGATAAAGACATAAAAGCTTATTTTGGGAAGTCTTTTGGGAGAGGAATTCTTGAAATAAATATTGGAGAGGGTAAATAATAGTTGTGGTGCTTCAGCCAGACTTGGGAATCCACAGAGCTTGACGGAGGCAACTGGAGGTAGCTCAGCCCCTGTCACTGAGCCCTCTTGGAAGTTGTTGTGTTTGGCAGGCACAGGTGAGTGTTGTAGGTATCAAGGAGCTGCCTCCACTCTCTCACTGTTTGCTGTTTAGTGTGTTTATGTTATTAATGCTCTTTGACATTCATTGTAGGGTTTGTTTCAGACTGGTTTTTGGGGACTGCCTGGAACTCAATGTCTGCAGCCTCAGAAGTTCTCTGCCTCTTTCCTACACGGTTGTAGGGAGCTGAGTGTAGCCTTTTTCAGTGGTTAGTGCAACACCCACAGAGACATTGTCCCCACACCACGTTCTCCTTATTTGTACTCCAAAAACGAGTTGACAGTATTCTGATTTCTTGGGTTCCCATTCCACTCCCACTCATCTGCCAAATCACTTTTAAGTGATTTGCTTTTGAAGCCAAGCAGAAACATAAATATTTTAAAACGTTGCTTTAGTATTTTGAGACCTTGTTCAGGTTATGAGAAGAGCAACTGAAATTTGGAATGTAGGAGCTGCTGTTAATGATGCAACAGTAGCGTAGGTTTGTTTGGCCTTTTTTTATGTGACAGACT
The DNA here is from genome assembly GCF_001604755.1 of Lepidothrix coronata. Lineage (NCBI taxonomy): Eukaryota > Metazoa > Chordata > Aves > Passeriformes > Pipridae > Lepidothrix > Lepidothrix coronata. Next base: position 69,979 of record NW_016690311.1, on the reverse strand, counting down.
TTGTTTGTTTTAGTGAAGTGAACCATATTATATTTTCCAACAGGAAGGAAGTTTCCATGGATCTTGGTTTTTATAATTCTTATAATAGCATCAAACTGAACATTCTTACAGCAGAGACATCTGTTTTCACAGTCGCCTTCTGTAGGAAGAGACTTTGTTTTGTTTTGAAATTCATAGTTCATGTATTTTAGCAGATGATCATATTTAAGCCAGATTCTGATTGTCATCAGAACAAATTGGGAATTAACTCAGTGTATTTCACTTCATCTCTCCCAATTTATGGTAGTGTAAAGGAAAACTGAATCTAATGAATTGGCTGTTCCATTTCTGTGTTTAATTGTGCTGACAAGCATTATTTTAAGAGAAATGAGACAAAGCAATTGCATATAGCTCAGAAGGCTCCAGTATTCTGACAGCTTATCAGTTTTATTTTGCTGTCCAAAAGAGTGGCTAGAGGACTTCATTTGGGTTTGACAAACAGTATGGGGTGTTCCAGCCTTCTGTGAAGCCTTGAGCACGCTGACACATTCTTCTAATCCAAGAAGATTTAAAAAAAATTATTAGAAGATTTTGTGTTTGTTCTCTCTGATGATTCATTTCTTATGGATGTTAGAAAACCTTCAGGTTTTGATATTAGGTCGAAAAAAAATCCACTTTCCAGCACGTTGCAGCTATTGCAGTACATTTCCTAAAATGCATGAATATCAGTTGTGCTTCACAGGTGACAGTGTGGAGCAATGTGTGAACTCTTACAAATTATACTCTTAAATCTGTGCAGCAAATGTTTTGACTTTTTAACTTCTTCATGGCAAATCTGAGGGTCATATTTACTTTCACTGTGTGGAAGTTCAACTATATACCCAACTATGCTGGGCTCAAATTGAATTTACTTCTCTTTCCGGTTTTATTTAGCTCTTAGAATGGAAATAGATGTCCTTAGTAAATCCTGAGGCTTTTATAGCTCTAGTTTTATCTCAGACGAATTATTGGAAAATGCATAATGCCATTGATCTGACTAGAACTAATAGGAGTTTTAAATAGCAAAGAAAATAAGACCTTTAATGCTGAAAACCTCTTCCTCTCTTTTTTCTTCCCTTTCTTCCTTCCTTTCCCAAAACATCAGCAAAAGGAGCTAATAAATGCAATTGATTTATTTGGAAGTGCTGTCTGTCTTTTCCACTTTTCTTCTGAACAGCAGAGCGTCTGTGGCAGCCCTGGCTCCAGATGTCTGTGAGACAAGCTGTAATATGTTTCAGAAAGCCCCTGTTTGATGGCAATTGTCTGGGGAAAAAAAAAATGAAATAAGCTTCGTCTTTGCCACAGTAACACTTAGCTCCTGAGAACAGCCTCACAAGGAAGGAGGGCATTTCTCATGTGGGATTAACAAATCTCTCTCAATTTGCAGTTGTTTTGGCATATTTGTAGTAAGCACAAGCAAGGGTGATGTTTTTCAGCAGCACATGCGAATTTACATCCTTTAGTTCTACCTTTCTACTGCCAGTGCTGGGGCAAGAGAGCAGGATGCAAAAAGCCATTCTGAAGCCTGTGGTTTAAAGAGCTTTCTGTCCCAAACACGTTTCCTGAGAGGTGTGATGTTTTGCTCACACAGAGTAAACATTTTGAACATGAAATATTTACTTGGTGGGCTTTGTCATGCCTACAAGTGCAGGCATTCCCATGAACTTGGAAAACCGCACCCATCTTTCTTGGAATTAGCCTCAAATGCTTAATTATATTTCATTATAGCAGAAATCTGTAAAGGCCAGAAGTTAAGATTCTACTGTATTGTTGTTTTGTTTCAGTTGTGTAACACTCTGCTGGAACCACAGGATTTTCAGTCTGTGCCTGTGCACCTGAAGCACAGTGTCAGAACCCAGGGGCTGCTCTTGGACAGACCACAGGACACGGGGCAGTACAGATGCTTTGCCCTTAGTAAATGTTCCAGCTTGAACCACCAGTGATTTACAGACCTCCTGAGTCTGTAAATGATTACATCATGGTCAGTAATCACAGACTATTTGTTCTCCATGAATCTATTTAATTTCTCTCTGAATCTAGATATGCTATTCTGAAGTGATGTTCAACAACTTACATGTTGTTGGAAAATTTTTCCACCAGTACTGATATAGCAGCTTTTTCATATGATGTTGTCACTTTATGTACGTGTAGAGCTTTGGGAAGATGTTTGGGCTGGTGTTTCTACTTGTGTGCAGGTCTAGAGAATAGGGGATTAACCTTTCCTTCTCTGATTGTCAATACTTCAGCTTTTGAATAAATTCATTTTCATGTCATTAGGCTGCATTTCTGTGATTTACTGTTCTGTACACATTGTGAAACACAGAGTGAGTGACTCAGAGGAGTGATAGGGAGACATAATAGTTGTAGATAAATTGTTAATAACTCGCAGTCAGGTGAATGGTAACAACAGGACACTTCCAGATGAGATAAAATATTGGTTTCAGATGGAAAGCTGAGCACTGCATTAATACTGACTCACTGTGGATTGGGGGGGAGGATCTGTTCTGTTGAGAAAGTTCAAGGTGTGTAAGTTCCACGTTGAGAAGTTTGGGCAGCGTGACCTGTGTGTGCTTCTCTTTCTGGCAACATCCTTCAAAGCATTTTGAATGCAAAGAATCAGCAAGGATTCCACCTGTGACCAATTTTTAAGGAAAGGACGTTCAGAGCAGAAATTATCTAACCTCACCAATCTTATCTTTGCAAAGGGATAATTTGCTATTAATATTTTATAAGGTTAAGCTTGTTCATGTGTGTCACATATAATCTAACTAATTCTGTGTTCTTGGCTTCTGTGCCACATTTAATTGCAGCAATTGGAATGGATTTCAGGAAATGATATTCCCAGTGTCAAGTGGGTTACATTTTCTTGTTTGTTAGGAAAGAAAAATTCTGGGAGTTGGATCTTGGCTTTAAAAGAATCAGCTATATTTTTCCCAAGTTTCTTCCAAGTTGGCTCATTTTATTTGTCCTTTGTTCAATTTTTAGTGGAAACGTAGTCAAGTGTAGCCAGAAAAGTGAAGCCAAAAGTTGCTTGGGAGATTTTATGGATATTTGATAAGATGCTGGAAAAGAAATCACTGAGACAGTACAGCTTCAAAGCAACACAGCCTGTCCAATTTAGTGAAATTAGTGTATGATGTACAGTCATGAGTCTGTTCCCAGTTTCTCTTTACTGAGGAAGGCTTGCTGTCCATCCTTGTGGATCCTGAGGCCTTGGAGAACCCAGTTTCACTATATTTTTTCTTCTTTCTAAATAATGTCTTGTATTAAATGTAGGTACAGAGGAGAAAGAAAAATGTTGTAAGAGAAAGCTGGCCTGTTACAGCCCATGATTTTTGCTGAAAGTGAAATACTGCAGAATAGACCAAATCAAAGCTTTGGGAGGTGAGATATGGAGAGAAAACCTTTCATGACTTATAAGATATCAAGAGAAGTAAACAAATGCATTCTATTTTCCTTACTATTGAAAGCCAGAATGTCCCTTTTCCATTAAGAGTGGTTTGCTATTCTTTTGGACCTCTCTTTTAATTAAAGCTGGATAGTATGTTTCCAAGGATATGAAAGAAATAATTCATGGTGGCTCCAGCAGCCACTGTTCCTTTCTGATGAAGAAAAGCAAATATTTGTTATCACTTGGAGAGGCAGCAATGATTAGCATTAGGCTATAGTCAGGAATCAATTAATTTTTCTCTGGACAGTTTCAGAACATTGTTGGCCATTTTGCTGTGTTCCATGGTGTGCTCACACTGTGCAAGATATCGTGATCCTGGCTGCACTGGGGCATTGCTGGCATTTGCTCTCCAGCACAGAAACTAATAGAGGCTCAACTGAACCCTTTTAAAAGTTACTGGGATGCTACAGGCATGTTTTTAGTATCATCACAGGGTCAATACAGTGGATTTGAGACAGGCTAAGGGTGTTCTAACAGGCCCAGGGTTACTATGAACTCCTCAGCTCATAAAGCTGCCCACCAGCCTAGAAGTGGTGCCTGTGTGCCTTTATCAAGAATGACTACAGTCCAGTTTCAAATGGACAAAGAATGTTTTATTAGCTTTCTGTACTAACACAGGGGCTTGCTCAGAGTAATTCTTGGATAGTGGTTGTCCCAGAAAGAGCAGGAGGTTAAGGGAGAGCATTGACCACTGGCCCAGTGACCCTGGAACTGAAGAAGGATCTCGTGTGTTCTCCTCAGAAGTGCAGCAGGGTTTCGGCTCCTGCCCGTGCTGCTCCATGACCTGTTAATGCCTGAAACAGGCACAGTCTCCCCTTTACCTCACCTTCACAACCGACCTGAATTCCTCTCTCTGCTTTTTAGGGATTATCTTAGTCTCCTTCACAATGTAGGTTCATCACAGGGAAAAATTGCCCGGAAAGAAGGAAGGTGAACTGCTAAATACGACAGTGCTAGAAAGTCAAACAAAAAGAATCTTTTTGCATTGCAAAAGGTGACGCCCTTGTAAAAGGCTTTAGTCTGCTTTTTGTTCAACATTTTGCTGAAGAACTGTCCGTCTCATTCACTTCCTCACTGCTAACAAAAAGGAGCAATGACAGCACTGGCTCCAGGTGTCTGTCAGGAGAGCAATAAAAGTTTCAGCCATACCCAGTGTGATTGTATTTGATAGGTAAAAACAGACAGATGCTAATTTCAAAACTTGACTTTCAAGCAGACAATTCTCTGTGTGTCAGGTTAAGAAAATGAGAGGTAGATTTGGCTTACAGAAACAAGTCACTGAGTTTTGATGCGATTAAAAATATTAAATTAATCTTTGATTTCATAGCGCTGATCAGAATTTCTACCAATAAGGCATGTGCATTTATTTTCTGCAGACACTGCAGTTTTAATGTCTCCCTTCAGAACAGAGATGTTGGAAATGAGTCAAATGTGATTCACTGTGCTGATGACTACCTTTGAAACAGCACTAATGGCTCCAAGAGCAGGATGTATCTGGTATCATCTCTGATGTACAGACCCTGTAGTCAGTGGGGTTAAAGCAGACAGAAGCCAGGCCACTGTATCTTTTCCACTCTTTTCCTTTGTTTGCTCCTGCTATTCTCCCTTTTATGTTTTATTTTTAACTTTCATTTTAGACGTATTATGAAGGTGCTTTTGTCAGACTCACTGCTTTATTTATATAAAGGTTAGATGTTTGGCACAGGACTGAACACCACTCCCCAGTTGCTTCTTTCCCTTCAGGGCTCCAGGAAAACATCTATTAGGAATTGATGAAGCACTGCTGGACCAAGAAGATTCAACAGCTGTTTGGTGTGAATATGGCATGTACTTTAACAGTTAAGATACCTCATTTGTATGCAAAGAGTGAACATTTTAAGAGCACCCTTGAGTAGTAGAATGAACTGGCCTTCAGGTTCTTGATGGACCACTTTTAATGGTGATAAACAGTATAAGTAACATGTCTCAACACATAAGTAAGTGGCTTTTATTTAACTCTATGAAGTTATTTGCTTACTTTTAAGGGTATTAAGAGTTACACATGAGAAAGGGTGTATTTATTTCCAGAATGCATTCTTTTTTATCTCCACTGGTGAGCTTATTCTCAGTATACTATTCTGTATCATATAATTGAATGAAAATTTAAAGTTCACATGTGGTAATTACATTGATTTCCTTTTTTGGATATTCTTCAAAGTGATGGTGCTTGTGGCAAATGTCGCTTTATCAGCAGTCACACAGCACCTTATTTCCAGTTACAAAGCACCAGGAAAGTATTCAGAGAAGCAAATAAAAGCTCTGAAGACTTGTTAGGATGGGCAACTGCAACAGCATCACCACCATCCGAATTACCCTAAATTCATTGCAGAGTCTGGGTATTTTAATTAGTTTGTGGGTGAAATAAATGGGGACATATGTTACCACACACAAGTAGCAGGAGATGACAATCCATTAGACCCTGAGAGGTATTGTAGGCTTGAGAATGAATAATGAAAAAAGTGACAGTAATTAAAACATGTTTACTTGAGATGACAATTACTTGAAATACAGTTGCATAGTAAAGACCTCATTATAAGCCAGACTCTGTAGGTAAAAATGATACTTATGCTAAGGGGTAATTAATTTGTTCTGGTAGGTGAGTGATAGGTCACTTGTGGTTCTGTCTTACCTTGTTTACCTTTGATGGTTCTAGTAATGGAGATGGTGTTGTGCTTTGAGCTTCAGCATGGTGGTTCTACTTCTGTTCTTAAATGAAAGTATCTTTATGCATTCTGATTGAAGACCTGGTCAAGTCTTGAAAAGTATATGGGCTTTCAAACAGTGTGTTCTCTTGCACAACTAGATTTCCTGTAGCTGAAATATTTGTTGCAGCCTATTTGCATCCTCTGTCTTTCAGTTTTTATTTTCACAGCGTGCAACTAAGAACTGTAATTGAACTATTATAAATAGTTTCAGGAGAGCAAGGGTTTGAGAGATGTAAAAGTCATCCAAGAAAAGCAGTTGATACATTTTATCTTTGCTTGCTAGATAGTTTGGATTATGCTTGCTCTCAGAGGGGAGTTTGCATGAAGTTTAAGTACTTTTTGGTTTGCCCGGAGCTCATATAATAATAATAATAATATATTCTATATTCTAAATGATTGATATCTTATTTCTCACTATCTCTTAGAAATGAAATATACTGAGATGCCAAACTAGTATCAGAAACCTCTCTCCTGTTCAGTGTGTAGCGTTGTCTCATTTCTCTTGTATGAATTAATTGTTAATCAGTCATGGCAGTGTGAAGTCTGATAAACAAATTGTCCTTTCACTGCTTCACTGAAGAACTAACAGATCCTTTTAATGTATCTTGGGAATGGAAGAATTGCTTTACAGCATCATGTTACTGGTCTGTTGTGGCCATTATCCTGTTTCTCTTGCAGTGCTGAAAATCAAATGCAGAAAGGAAACTGAAACAATTCACTTACTGTGATACTGTGGATTGACGTGGTTCTTGGGAGAGGTTGGGAAGAAGAACTCCAGCACTGTGGCTGCAGTATAGCCCTTAGAATGTGGGCACACACAGTTCTCCCCCTTCATACTGCCCTTGCCTGTGAGCTTTAGAAATACCTCATCTGGTTTGTCTTTCTATCAAATTGCTCTATCAAATTTTTGAGAATTTGTCTTTTATAGGCTTCTCGTGCCATGGGTGAGGGGAGAGGGACTGAGTGTCTGGGAAAGTTCTCTTCCAACTATTTAAAATTCATTGTTCTTCTTTAATAAGAAGAGTGCATTAGGAATATCTGTGCTACGTTTTATGACCTCTCGCTTTTGTCCTAATTAGTGTCATCTGAATTAATGTCTGTACTTTTTTAGACAAATTTTGACCAAAGATCATACATCACTTCTCATCCCTCAGTACTTATTTTCCTTAATAGTCTTTCGTGTGAGATTTTGAGGAAAAAATTGTTTTCAAATAATTATTTCAAGCCATTTTCCTTCACGATAGTATCCATGTTTGAGACAGCAGTCCACATGTATATTTATACAAGTTTTTTTTGTAACATGAGAATAACTTGATAAACAGATGCAGTTGCCTCCATAGCATGACTTTCATAAATACAAATTTTAAGTTCTGACTTGTTTTGTTCAGGCTTTTGTTTGCTGATTTCCTGCTCTACTTTTTTCCTGCTTGTTGCAGAAAAGAACAGTCGTTTCCTTCAAATTCAGTGCCATCTGAAGCAGCCTCTGGCTTCTAAATTGAAAGGCAAAATTTGATCCCAAGGTAAAAGATAATACCCCAGTTTCCAGGTCTCTGAAGCTGACTACAGAAAAGTGAGAAGTGTGTTGTCACCTTTTGTCTCCTCTGTGACATGCACAAAATACAGGATAAGGATAGGGGCAAACCAAAACTGTTGGAAGCGCTTTTAGTTCCAAAATATGGATTATGAATTTTGGTGTTCTGTAAATCTTTGATATAAGCTTCAATATCAGCTTTTTCACCAGTGTCAGATTATTTGACCTGACTGCTCGCTAAAGTTTCTAACACTAGACCATTCTTTCTGTATATGCATTTTAAGGATGAACAAAAGCTAGTCTCTATATAATTCCTATTCTGGAAATAATATCAGCAGTTAATAGAACAGGTAAAGGTTTTGTATTTTGTACTGTGATTTTTGGAAGACAGTTTTCTTTCTGAATTATTACTTCTTTGAAAGAGTTGTATACTTTCTGCCTCAAAGCATCAGATTTAGTATAGACAAAGCTCACTGTACTACTATAGACAAAGGAACAATATCTTGCTCTTGATATAGTGACAGACTTTCTGAGCAGTTTATTGCTGGTGTAGCTCACACTGATCAAGCTCACAGAGAATTTTCTAACACTTTGTGTAATTTAGAGCTAATATTTAGTAGAGCACACTCTTAGTTAGGAGCGAGCATTCTGTGGTCAGTAGTTACCCTCTTTCTGCGTTCACTCCTATTGATTCCAGTAATTTAGTTCAGAGATTTTGAATTCCCACAACTACTCCTTGACCTGCCATTGAAGAATAGGGCGGATTTGTCTTGGCAACACAGAGCTGGAGTTCCTTAAATACCCATTAGCTGGAGGTTTATCCTTGTTTTACTTAGACACACATACGCACATGGAGTCATTTGTTCGCTCTTAGCTTACATTTTCTGGATCACATCTACTTATAAAGACATCCTTACAGAGAGCAAATACTCATTACTCTCTCAGTAATTCCCCACTAAGGTCTAATTGATTGGCTTGTAGTCCCCAAGTCTACACTGGAGAAGGTTTTATCCTATTAGCAATCATTCACTTTTCTAGATGGCAGTACTAGCTGGCAAATTGCTTAACTCCCATTGCATGAAAGGGAAAACTGTCCTTGATGAAAGTAAAATTATGCTGTGACATGCAAAACTGACTTTAGTAGGAGATTTATCTGCTATGGTTTTGTAATTCCTTTTGTTTTGGTTTATCTTGTTGGGTTTTGATTTGGTTATTTTGGGTTTCCCCCACCGGAGGGTAAATTCTTCATGACAATGCTAAGAATTGATAAAATTTAGTGAGCTGGATGTGATATGGAAAAGAGACAAATCTGCCATTGCACATTTTTCTTAGTGTTAAATAAGTAAAATTTCACTGTTGGCAAAATCAGACACTTGGCCCAAAGTAAAATTGTACTGTTCTCAGAGGGATTCTTCATCACTTCCACAGCCAGAGTGTGGCTTCTGGGAGAGAGAAAGGAAAGCTGGAAGCATTAAGCCTGTGTTTTCATGAAATCAAAAAGGAAATTTGAGATATAATTGGCACATACCATGATTTTCATTTACCAGTTTCAAAGGCAGTAGGATTTGGGTTTGTCTTTTCTTTTCCTATAGCTCTACCAGTCATTTAAATTTCTTATTTGAATAAATACTCTCAGGGGCATATAGAGAGATCTCAGTCTGTGTTTGAGATTCCCACTGACAGCAGTGGGAGATCTGTGTGTGAGCCAACAGTGGTTTATGGCCCGTGGTTATTCTGTGCCTTAAAGGCACAATACACTTCTGCCACTTAAGATTTGATTTACATATTCATAGTATGTGGGTTTCCCAATTCTTTCCCATAATAGTTCCTCAAAGCATGCAGGAAAGGAGAGTAGCTGCTGTTCCAGTGCCCTATTGACCAAGTGTGCAGAGTGACTTGGACCTTGGGATGCTGAGTTGTCCCAGTGCCTCTTTGGCCTCTGGAGTGGATGCTGAGCTGATGTTTGGGCTCCTGCAGTGTGAAGTGTGGCAGGGGGGATATGGCAGCCACTGTCTTTGTGACCTGAGCTTATTCCTGTTGAACACTGAGGAATAAGTGTTGTTTAAATCCTGCTCTGGGAACTTGGACATTATCTCAGATGTGGGGTAAAGTACTTCTGAGAGAATAGTAATCTGCCCAACCTCTGGAATTTGGGCACCCTTATCATCAAAAACTGAACTAGGAAAGTCCCTTTCTTGGAAAGCAAATTTGAAAGGGGGATAGCAATGGTGCCTCCTCCACACAGCACGTGAAGAAGGACTCCCTTGGGATGTCAGTCTTGATCAAGTTGGTCCTTCCTCAGCTGTCATGTTTCAGGACAGGCTGTGTTTCATCCTCTCAGGTTATCCATGCCTTATGCAAAGGAAAAAAGAAGTGAGGGTGTATTTATACATTTATGAATATTTTCAGGCTTCAGTCAATCAGAGTGAGGAAAGGGGTACACAGATGCCACAGCCTAGAGATTGAGGAACTTAAGGGAAATGAATTATGGGCAGGAATCCCAGGATCCACTCTCCACTCCAAGGACTTCCTATGCATTTTACATTAACTGAGTGCTGCAGAAAATGAAACTTCAGGTGATATTGCCTGTAACAGTTAGCAGCATCTGCTTTTGCTGATTCACAGGGATTTGATTGATGTGTTTTAAAATTGCTTTGAGGTAGCAAAATCCACATGGAGTAGGAACTCAATATTTGTTAAACAGAATCTTGTGGCCAGCTTCACATCATGGGCTCCTAGCTCTGCAAATATCATTCAGAACAGTTCTAAAATTACAAATTGCCATTTTATAGATGGCACTGATGTAGAGATATCCAAACCATCTCATTCAAACATCTTGTTTTCATTTGCTTGTAGCTCTTCCAGATATTATCTTCAGGGCCCTGCTCTGATACAGATACATTTTAGATCTTAGGCTGAATGGTTCCATCACATTTGCCCTTTTTTTTTGATTATATTGCAAAATTTATGTGAAGTTATTAATTTCCAAAAAGAAAACTAAGGAAAATGTTGGTTTTGAAAATGTTCTTGTGGTGTTTCCTTTGGAAAAGTTTTCTAGGCTCCATGGAATTCTGATACTGAGCCGTGTCAGCATCTCCTAAGGGACAGAGTGTTTGAGAACAGTCTGTATTTCAAGCATTCACACCCCTCATTCTGTCTGAAAATAAAGATGCAAGAAGAGGAAGAGAAAGGGAGAGCACCGAAATTAAGGGCAAGAGTTGCTGAAAACCCAAACTATATTTCATTCCATGCCTTTGGACTGATGTGTGAGATCTGTTTCTCACTGATGGAAGTGCTAGGGTGGCAAAAAGCACATCAGAAAATTGGTTTAATTTTTATGCAGTCCTAGCTTTTTCATATTATGTTTCTCTGCAATTTCTGTGCGTTTTAAACCTCTCCTAATAAAATAACTTTCAGACCCCAAGTGATGCTTCTATGTACAGTCATTGGGGGGAGAAAGCTGGTTAATGGATTTGGCTGTGAAAGTCACAGAATTATGGAAAGCAGGAATATTTATAGACAGACCTGCCAGAGAAGTTGTTAAATAATAATGGAAAATTACAGACAGGCAAGGTGGTCTCATTATCTTTGGTACAGAATTAAATCAAGCATCCAGCAGAATTTGTTTAACCTTTCTGTGAAATTGTACTGAATTGCTTCAGACAGCAGCAACAACTGCAGACTCTGTGGTATTTTATTTAAAATTTTTTTTTTAAACATAGCTCTAAAAGTTAATAATGAAGTTCCAGTGTCTCACAACCTTCAGTGTAAAGAATATCTTCCTTATATCTAATCTAAATCTACCTATTTTAGTTTAAAACTAACCCCTTGTCCTGTCACTCCAAGCCCTGGTCAAAAATCCCTCTCCATCTTTCTTATAAGCATCCTTCAACTACTGGAAGGACACAATAAGGTCTCCCTTTTTCCCACAAAAGAAACCCAAATCTGGCAGCCTGTCTTCACAGGAGAGGTGTTCCAGCCCTCTGATCATTAAACTATGATTGTATCCCTGACTGAGGAATTTCTTGAGCCTCTGGGGAACTGAGGCTCTTGGAGAAGTGCTGAGCTGTTAGTACACAGTAATCCCTTGGTTCTCATAAACATCCAGTCTAATGCTGGGGAGGGGATTTTTGGCTGCACTTGGCTGCCTTTCAGGAGATACTATTGCATGTGGCAGCCTAAAGACGTGTCTATTCTGATAAACCATTTGTATTTCTTTGCATGTGACACGTTCAGCCTCTTCCAGCCTGTAGGCAAGGGAATATGAGTCTTGTTTTAGCCTTCTGCCATGGGCTGGAGTAGAGTGCACTGGGTCTGTGACACTGTATAGCCCAGATGAAACACAGGAACAGCGAGTGTGTTTTGAAACAAATATGTTTACAGCCCGTATTATTTCAGGTGAAAGTCATCACTGATGTAACAAAAAGCTTGGCCCTGAGATGTCTTTCATCCAACCCTCTCATCATGTTAAAGACAGTGCAGTATTTCCTTTTCCCTGGTGAACAGTTGATTGCATTCATTTAAAGCACAACGGTTGGCACACCAGACATGCAAATGGAGCGAGACTATGGGGATAAAACAGGGAGTAATTGGTCTGTTAAAAGACCTTCATTTTGTCTGTTTAAGAAACTAAATGTTATTCATTATATATCAGCCTGTAACCACAGGCACTGTGGCTTTCACTCACTTCTATACTCCTGCACATGGTGATGGCTTAGTTGTGCTTCTGTAATAAATGAAAGTCTTCAGTGCTTCAGAAATAGAGAAGGTAGAAAGTTTTCAACTTACTTTTATTCTCTGCAATCACTGCCTGAATGAGCTCAGTTTAAAATGAGAAATTGGTAGTGTACCAGTCCAAATATATTTTAAAAAAAACCCAAACTCACCCTGAGTTCAAGTCAACTCTAATTTTTCCGTGTTGAAGACTGATGGAATGACATCAGCCTTGCTAATAGCCCTTCCTTTAGCTTATTGTTAATGACCACCATCAAATCAAACACTGAGTGGAATTCCAAGGGCTTAAACAGATCTGTACCAGAGAGTTTTTCCCCAATTTAGATACCAGGAATGAAAACACTGAGGCCCATGTCATGCCCAATGAGCCACTTACTGTACCAACAGATGTTTATTCTTGTTAGGGCAATGGGAATTTAGTAACTCTGTCTTTCCCTCTTAGAAACAATTGTACAAATTGACAGGTTTTATTCATTTCCCTGGGCAAAAGTAGTTCATCTATATCATGGCTTTTTTTACCTCCTTTTCAGTGTTCTGCCTGTGTCAAGAGAAAGCCACATTTTGCAGGGATTATGCTAAGTATATATTGTAGAAGGAACTTCCTGCTGGGACACATCTGCTGGCTTGATAAGAAAGCAGATAAACAATAATACCTATCTACTGCAGCATGCTGTAAACAGGTAACACAATTAACAAAGGCTAATTAGTTGTATTGTACTCAGGATATTTTATCATAAACATAAACCCACATAAAATTGTGGAAAGCTTGGTAACAAGATTACTATAAGAGAATACTTGGAACAAAGAACATCCGTTTTTCTGATTTGTCTTTCTCTTTTTCCCATTCTGCAATGGTAGGAGCATGTTTATGTTCATCAGCTCAGTTTGGTTCTGATGGTGTTATTGCTCTAGTCCCATCAGTTCCTATCGCCTGAAGATGACTGATTGCTGGTGGGGATCGGGGGGGCTGGATATAACACTGGAAGTGCCCTCTGAACTCTTTATAAGGAGTACAGTGAATGGAGGAGAGGCAGAGGGATGGGGTTTGTTTGTTGTTTGTTGGGGAGAGCAGGATCAGAGAGGGATCCAGTTGCTGTCCTTCACCACCCGTGCAGGGCTGGAGAGAAGGGGAAGCCAGGCTCTTCTCAGAGGAGCAGCTTGAAAGGACAGGGAACAACAGGCGAGTTGCAGCAAGGGGGATTTTACTTGATGTCAGTGAGAAATCTTTCTCAGTAGAAGTGATTACAAACTGGAACTAAGGCTTAGAGAGACTGCAGGATACCCGTCCTTGGAGAGAGTCAAAGCTTGGGAAGGCTCTGAGCTGTGGTCTCATGATTATTCTAATGTTTCTCTTTTAGCCACTTTAATGTTAGAAACTGAGGATTAATCAGATGAACTCCACAAGAAGTTTTTGTTTGCAGTTTTAAATTAGGAGGAATGAAAATATCCTGTGTGTGAGGAAGGTCATTCTGTAACTGAAGCCCATATTGCAGTGCAGGTATGGAAGGTGTGGAATTAAGGGATCCCGAACTCTGGAATTTTCCTGTCCAAAAGTGCTTCACTTTGTGATATTCATATTTTGAGGCAGATTTCTGCAAAATCGTAGAAGTTATGTGTGGGGGAAAAGGTTTTCCAGCTCATACTGGTGAATTGAGATTGAACTGTGTTGTTCCAATGTAGAATGTCATTTACAATCCTCTGAGCTCTTAGTTCATTTAGGTGCAATTCTGTTTGCTGTAGTGCTCAGCTCTCCAAGCCTTTGTGTCTTTTTTCATGACTGAGCTGATTAAACAAAAAAATCCTAAAGATTACAATGATAAAGCAAAACTTTCTGTAAATTGATGTGCTCACTTAATTATCACAACTTACGAGTAGGTTTTTAAGCAGCAGACCTGAATCACACCTGTATATTAAATAATTATCTACATCACTTAGCAATTACTGCACCTATTTGCCAATAGTGCTCTGGAGAAGAAAAAAGAATGCTGAGAACAGTAAATAAGGTCTTAATGTATCTTAATTGACAAACATTTTTGAAGTTCAATAACCTCCTTTCAGAAAAAGCTTCTTGCAGTTGATTTCATGCTCTGCTTTGTAAGCTGTTTGAGTTTACAATTTATGAATAATTTTATTTCTGTGCTAAGTTTTTTTAAAAAAAAACAAATGACATAGATTTCATATTTGACAAAACAAACGTGTGGCTGTTTGAATATTTTTGAGAACTAAATGTCATTATTATGCTTCCCTTTTTTTTTATAACACCATCTGTTTAGTAAACATCAAAATGGATTGATATGAAACTTAAAAAGTTCATAATGACAACAAAATAATGCATGACAGATTATATAAGAACAAGTCATTAAAATGGCCTATAAAAGGACAACCATCTGTAGCACTAAAATAATCTTTCTATTGATGACAGTAATAACTTTCTAAGTCAGTGACAATTTTGGATTTACAGCAGAAATAGTAATCATATGAACCAAATAATTGGAATGTAGTTTTTGTAATTAATGAACACCCTTTTTTTCCCCCATTACTGTTGTGAAGAAGCAGAATTTATACAAAATAAACATGTGTGTGCTAAATAATGACTTGTATATATTCTCCCAAGCTCACAAAAAGCAATTATAAGTTCATTAAATATATTATATGTAAGTCTGAAGAAGATAATTTTGTGATTACAGAAAAAGTTTCTAATACCCTCTGTCCCTCTGAAAATCTCAGCAGAAGGCAGGAAGAGGGCAAAATGCCGAGGATGCAAATTCAATTAAAGATTCAGATGCACATAGATCCCCTCTTAGAGAGGCAGGCGGGTGTTTTCTGAGCAGAGAACAGCCACCAGATGACCCAAGAGGAGAATCTCTCTTCATTATTTTAATTAAAGAGGTACCTGTTCATAATGGTTTGATTTTTTTGACCTTTTCAAGGGCACATTACAGGGAAATGTCTACTTCTAGTTGCATAAAACCTGTGACTGGGAACCAGCCCCAGCCCCTCTCACACCAGGATGCTGTGGTCACCTCTGATAATTTGTGTCTTGCTGGAGGTCTCCACCCTCTAACAGATCGATCCTGTTGGGAGTTGATTTAATCCCTTGTACATGAAAATTTATGTTCTTGGACTCAAAGCAACCCTTGTAATTCACTTTCAATGCAAAAAGGAATTCACTGAATAGAAAGTATTACCTTTACTTCTTTTATTAGGCATATAGTTAAAGCTTTTAATCTCCAAAGTACTTTAAAAATGCTAATTAACCTTCACAAAATTTCCCTCCCCTTAATGGTAGGTGGCACATGAATGACTCCCTGCAACATTATAATCCAGCCATTTCGGTAATTAGTTTTGAAGTACAGCACATGAACTAATTAGAAAATTGTGCAACTACCAGGCACCTGTTGGCCACAAATGCCTGGGAACTATCCAGAAATGTCACGTAGTTTCAAGGGATGTTGTAGTTGTGTACCTCATGGAGTAATTAATTCTCTGTATGCCTTGAGACAGGTCTCTGGGAGTCAGCAATACCAACAGTGCTCTCTGGAACCTTTGCTCCTTTCCAGCTCCCCACTCTGCCCCGTTGGGCTCTTCCTCCATGTGGCAGAGCTCTGAGGCTCTGGCACCGGAGGGCTGTGCCAGGAGCCCTGGGATTTATTGATGGCATGTCTTGTGCACGAGCAGAGCTGTGACCAAGAGCTTTGGCTGACAGAGCTGGAAGAATGGACTGCTGTCACAGCTGAGTGGTGTCACTAAGCAGGTCCTACTTGTTTGTCTTGGGCCAGATCACATCCCCACTGTTCAAGCGAAGAGCCTAAAGCCACCACAAGGAATGTGGAAAAGCTTGGACAGACACTTCAGCTTTCTCTTGTGTGAGGGAGGTTTTACATCCATAGTAGAGAGGCAAAGTAGGTTCATGTTGAGTTTTTTTGCCTACAAAGTTCTTTTTCTTCTTCGTTGTCAACTGTAAAGTTGAAGTGAAACTTGCAACAAATACTGAATACCTCAAGTGTGTGTATATCCATGTGTGTTTGTGTTTCCACATAAAAAATACTTCACCCTGTCTGTTCTTGGTGCTGGGTGCACTCTTCACTTCTGAAAGAAAGTTCCTTGGTGTTTCTTGAAGACTGCATTGCTGCCAAACCACAGAGCTCTAATTTCAGTGTTGAATAAATGATTCTCAAGTTTATGTGACAAAAATTTAATTAGAGGAAACTACCTCTGATCAAATAGTTCTTGCCCTGGAAGATGCAGCAAGCAAACCTCGATTCATTTGGGGATCAGAGCCCTCAAGGACAGTAGTCTGCTTCTCTGTGCTTTTCATGTGTTCTGTTCAATGCACAGCCAAGTAAAACAGCCTGAAACTGGAAATCAAGCATTTCACTTCAGATTGGTTTGCTGCAGTGGCACAGTCCTCCTGTCTTACTGACACTTTATGTATCAGTGATGCTCTGATTTTTAATAGTTTCACTTTTATGTACCAGACTTTTAATAGCATATAAGACAAACTGTGCTGTCCAGATAAGCAAGCTGAATTTCAGTTGCTTCCCATGATAGGGGGAATGAAATTGGTTGCCTTTATCCATGTTATGGTATTGGGAACAGTCTCTGCCTGGGATAAAGCTATTTATAGCACTTAGAAGTGCGTGGCTTGCAATGTGTGAGAATGTCCTATCACTTGTTTTTGTCTGAGTTGAAGAAGTTTAGTAAGTTCCTCTGATATTCTGTCCTTTGAAGATACATCTGATTTCCTCCATTTTAAATTCAAACCATTGTGTGTGATCATGGTTGTAACTGCTGGGTCATGTTTACATAAGTCAACATCCAGCTGCACACGGCCTGCAATGATCCCTTCCACCATTTTGGCATCTCCCTTTTCTCTGCTGCCTGGACAACTCTCCAAAATTCCAGTGACAAACCCCTATATTATTTCACACTAAAAACAAAATCACTGCTGTTCTGTTGAAGATAGAGGACTAAACTGGTTAGGTTTTTTTCCAGAATTTTTCATGTCAACTTTCAACAAATTTGTTTATTTATTTTCCAAGATAAAATAATATACTAGTTTTGTGTATCTATGCCTATTTGTGGACTTCGTATCCTTACACTGAATCTGTTATCCAGTTTTGGAATTCTTTGAATATTTTGTTGGTTTGTCTTTTTTTTTCGGTAAGGGAAGAGGATCCCCATTCTTCTATGCTGGCAGAATTATGTTGGTGCCAGTTTGTGCAGACAGATTTTGTTGTCCTGAAATTCTCTGTTTCATGCAACAATCAGGCCATTCCTCTACCCTTTAGCATCCCTTCAGCAGAAGAGTTTCAGGAGCTTCCAGAACTGATCAAATGGTGCTCCCTGGAGCAGTCCTTACCCCGAGGGTCTAGAAGGGTTTGCTGGTGTTGTCTGGTGTGGGTTTTTCTCAATTATAATGATTTTCTTTTCTCAGGATGGTGATTCTTCTGCCTGTGAGGATTGAGATTTCCTGTAGCTGTTACATAAACATGATACAAAATTAATTCTTTGAAACTTAATATTTCTGTGCTTTTAGTTTCCACACCTTCAAAGGAAAGAACTTTTTTTTGCCAGAAAATCAGACTCTCATCTGCATTTGCTTTAGTCATTTGCTCCTGACTTTCTTCCTCAAATTATTTAATCCTGTCCTCATCTCCAAGAGCTAAGGATCAAAATAAATATTGAAGATAGAATTTTTTTTAAACTTGAAATTTTATTTACTTCTATATAGTGCTACTTATCCACACTTTTTTTTTTATAGTGTTGAGTGCCTTCAAGGTCTTGTTGACCTCAATGTGAGTGTTCTTGTTGGTCAATACTTTTGAAAATGTTATTTTTCATTAGGTAGACATAAGATATGTATATCATACTAACATGTATTAAAATTATAAATAAGTATTTTTTTAATCTGGTCAATACTAAGCTATGAAGTATATTAGAGATGTGCCACAACAACAATAAAAACCCAGCTGTTTTTTTTTTTTCTTCTTTAGTAACCATAATTTTTAATTCTCACCTGCTGTGGCTGCACTAATTTAATGTTGTTGAAATGTAGTTGATTGAGACTGTAAACTTTAGCATAGAATTTAGTGCTTTAATATTATTAATGAATTCAGTATTGGATTTTTCTAAGCACTCACTGGATGAGTGAAGCAATAAATTAAGAGCTGTTTAGTGTAGTTCTTCGGCACTGGCTTTGTGGAGGGTTCACTGGAGGTGAGATTTTGGAAAAGGGTTAAGGGGAGCTAAGGGGGTTTCTCTGCCTTTCTTGTTTCCCCTCTTTTCTTTAGACAAGCTGAATTATTTAGGGTGTTGGTCTAAGAGGGCAGGATGAGAGTACTAGCTGTTCCTTAGGAAAGTAAAAGAATTTGAGAAGCTATAAATGCTGCTGGAACTACTGTTAATTCAGGATGTAAATTATCATAGTCCCCTTACTACCTGTATTCCTCATTTTGGATACCCAGGGAAAGTGTTTTGTTTGGGTTTTTTTTTTGGGGGGGGTTGATTTTTTTTTTTTCAGTGATGCCTGAGTTTCAGTAATGGTTGCAATGGGAAGGACTTTGACATTTGTTTCATAATGTTTTTAGGCTTGACCCAACAAGTATCTAATGGATATTTGCCTGTTCAATGAGTTTTTCAGGATGACAGCTGCATGTAAAATATAGTGCATTTTATTTCATGAGAATCCACATCCTATGAAAGTGATATACACCTTGCTTGATAAACTGGTCTGATGCCTAAATTTACATGAGCCGAAGAAGAATTTGTGTAATACCGGTGGGTTCCAGCACATTTTTTTAATAGTAGTTGGTAAAATCCTACCCTAGATATTCATGGCACAAAAATAGGGCTCGTACTTGCTGGTACCAGCAGACAGTCTGTCATCTCAGGTCATAGTCAGGAATTTCTAATGCTTGATATGATGTACAATTGCCACCAGCTTCTCCTAAATGCTTACCAGTTAATAGAATTGTAGGTATACTTTGAATAAAGTAGATCCTGAAAGTGCAAGAGCAAGAACTGGCTGATTCTTGTGTGATGAGTAATCACACAAGCACTTGTCATCACAAGTGAAGGTCGTAGGTATCTCTTTTCCTAATTCTCAGTCTGTTTTATATTTGTATTATGGAGCTTAGAAAATTGTAGTTTATTCTTTAGGTAACAGATAAATTAATGTAAAAATATGAATTTGTTCTCCTGCAATAGGCCTGTAACTTATTTGTGACTGTCCTCCTCTGTTTTTCATGGTGTTTTGCAGTCTGAGAGTTCCCTTTGTCAAGTGAGTGCAGTCCTTGCTTTGGCAGAGATGAGCACAGAGGTCACCGTGCCCTGTGTTACACAGGGGCCTGGATTTGCAACATGTGCAATTTGGGCAAATATGCAGGTGCTGACACTCCACACATTCTTGAGAACTTTATTTATTTTCTCTAATTATGTTGTTATTCAGAGAAAAAGATTAATCTGCGTTAGCCTGAGGGCAGACTCAGTGAAAATGGCATGATCAAACTGGGTCACTTGCCTGTTTTATATTCTTCTTGGTTTATTTATGGAGAGACCCTTGGGCATTCTTGCACAGGCTGAGGCCCCAGTTGCACTCAGGAGTTGTCCTGAGACAGGAACAGCAGGTCTGGAGCCTGACAGGGATTGCCCTGGGCAGCTGCAGCAAACCTGGATGTGCTGAGCGGGGCTTTCCTCGCCCCAGGCAGGAACTGCCCTCACCTGGAGCATCTCCTGCCCACCACGTGCATCATGTAGCAGTTCTTTTCTTGGCTGTGGTTGCTTTTTTCCTAAGACATTCAATTCATGGCTGCTTTTTTTTAATATATTTTAATACTCAAAAAACAAATAACCACCTACTGATTTATTCTTATTTGTCTTTTTTGCCTGCACTGTTCTTAGCAGGGATTCTCAGTGCCTGCTTTTGTCATTTTCCATCCCATCCCAATCCCTTATGGTATAGGTATTATAACAACTGAGATTTCTTTGTCAGCTTCTATTTTGGTACACTAAACAAGTCTGAGTTTTCCAATAATGAGATATATTGAATAAACACTTAAGGATATGACAATGAAATAAAAAATCTGCACTGCCTTTCTCTAGGCCAGTTAATGTTATCTTGTGTATATGTTGGTGAGTCACTTAAATTTACTTAAATGCAATGTAAAATGCTATAACCTCTCTCCTCATTGCCTTCTCCCTTTAAAAATTAGATATAACATTTATTATTTGTTATTTGATTAGGCAGATGTTTTGGTGTAAGATAAAAATGGAAACACAACTTCCCAGGCTGTAGAAGTTTCTACACTAGTTTAGAAGCCGGTGATAGTAGGAAACTTGGGGTCAACCTACTTTGTTTTTCCCTTGGTTTTGGTGAGTTCTTAGAAGTTTTTCATTTCTTAGAAGAAAGAGAATTGATCAGGGAATTCACCTCTTAGAAGAACAGCTTTTCTTTCTGGGTGACTGAGCACTGGAACAGGCTGCCAGAGAGGCTGCAGTGTCTCCATCCTTGGAGATACTAAAAAACCTCCTGGGTGCACACAGTTCTGGCCAATGTGCCGTAGATGACCTTGCTTGAACAGGGGGATTGAGCAGGGGTGGATAAGATAACCCCCAGAGATCCATTCTAACCTGAACTGCTCTGTGATTCCCTGATGGAACATCAGATCCAGCTTTCTGGCATGTGCATCGCATTGTCCACAGCTGTACATGTCATGCAGTCTGGTGGTGTGCCTGCATCTGCCCTGAAAACCTTGATTGATTTCAAATCAATGCAAGAGGTTGGTTTTGACCACAAAAACTGCTTGTTCCATGGCTGGTGTCCATACCAGTGTTTGATTTGCTGGGCTGGTGCAGGTTCATACAGAACTATTATACGTGTCCTGACATTTTCAGAAAGGGAAAAGTTTCTGCATCTTAAACTCAGGCTTCATCTGTGCACAGAACACATTCTTGTTGCCTAAACTCAAGCTCTCCACTTTGGAGGTCTCTTGTTTAGACTTAAAAACATCAATTCTGTTTCTGGTTTGGGAATTTTAAGTGAATCTATGTTGTTCTGCTGTTTGTAGAAACCTGTCACTTAACCTCCTATGCCAGTAGGGCACAGGAACAGCTGAGCTTCAGGAACACTTATGCTACCTCTCCAAACAGATTTCTGTGCTCACCCTGTAGCAAGGTCTCTGTTACTTGTAAAAGTGTTTTTCTGGTTTTGGTGGTTGGGCTTCTTTCCCCCTTCTTTTATTCTTGTTTTCCTCTTTTTATTACTTTTCACTAGCTAATGCCTACTCATGCATGCAGAAAATCCTACCAAAGGAAATGGTAAGACTCCCAGATATCTCAGGTATGACCCGAACTATCCACAGCAAGAATACATAGACTTCTTTTTAGTTGCTGTTGCTTATCATGGTGTATAATAAGTGCTCATCTTCTTATGGAGTGCTAAGTACCATGTAAGGCTGAAAGATGCAGGGGTGTTGGAGAAAGGCTGTTTTATTTTTTTTAAGAGAGAATGGGAGTAAGAAATGTGGTGGGCATTTTCAAAACATGACAGTATTTTAACAGGATGCAAATGAAGCCTGTTTAAACTTTCCCTTTTGCTTTTGGAAAAATCTGACATTTTTTGAGCTGAGCACCTTTTCCAGCCTAGGTCTGATTATAAGACTACTAAAAGAGAGCTTTGTAATAGGAATTGATCGGAGCTTCAACTCAGGAGCTGTTACTGCCTTTCTGTAATGTTCTTTGCTCCCCCCTTCAGTTTACTCTTTATTAAATCATTCTATCATGCTGCTTGTTTGATGCAGGCACAGTTGTGTGACTGCTGGCCCATAACAAAACATTTGTGGCACAGGTGGTTTTGGGAGCACATGAGCTCCTCTCAGACCATCAGCTGCTCTGTGCTTTGATGTCTGGAAGACAGCTTTCTTAATTTCATTAGATAGAAGGTGGTCCAGAAAATTAAAGGTGCTGACAATTCTAAGCAGCTGATTATAGGCTGGTTTATTAGTCCTTGTAGTTTCATGACAGCAACAATTGTTTAAATTTTTTTAAAGATTTAAGATTCAGAAAAACAATGAAAATCAGGTAGAACATTTAATATGTACGGAAATGAGGAAAGATTTTATGCTAATACTCTTTATTTCTTTTCCCTCTAGTTAGGCTAAATTTTTTTAAAAAATCATCACCATCACTGTCCCTTTTTAGAGAGAAGAGGAATATATTAAAATGGAGTGGTTTTTATACTTTTGGGATTTTTCCTCCTCTAAAATTTTTCTAATATAACTCTGCCCTGGTTGCATTTGTCCAGCATGATTTCAGTATTGGCCTTTTACCTTTATGCTTCAACAAATCTATTTTCCCCCTATTTCTGTTTTCCTCTTTTCTCTTAATAACTATTTCAGTAAATAAATATCATGCTCTAGAACCTTCCTTTGTGTTTCTGTGACTGAATTTTCCATAAGGCAAACTTGCAGTTCCCCAGCTGTCACAGCAGCACGTTCCTGCACCCTTTGCCTGGTGCACTGGAAATGCTTCTAGTTGACAGTGGAAGTTTGTGAGCATAAGAATGCTCTTTGCTCCTGCAGCAGTATGGGGGGCTTTTTGGATTGTGGTTTTTTTTGTTATCGTTGGTTTGAGGTTTTTAAAACGCAGTAGGGGGTCACAATGTCTATGGTTTTCTGTCTTTAAGGACTCTTGTGCATAACCTTACCTTTGCTGTGCTTTATGAACTATGTTCAAGCACATGCTTCTTAGCACAGCATGCTGACCACAGATCTGTGGACCCTTGATTCAAAACTAGTTACCACTTTTTTTTTCATTTAATAAGTTGCATGAACAGCAGTCTCTAAGCTTCATACCCTGCTTTCTTTATGGTGCAATATATTTGTAAACATGTTTCTTAACTTACTTCAAAACATGTTTGTTCTGCCTCATTTATTTGCAGATAACTTACTGTCTCTTGGATCTTTAGCTTCTTGTTCTAATGATTGCTTTGAAATATTATTTTAATGAACCTATGTAACACATCATTGTATTCTTTTTTTGTGGTTGGACTGCTAATGATACCCATCCATTAAGTAAATGGTTTTGTAAGCAATACAAATGTAATAAATAAAGTTAGTCAGTTCTTTTTTACCACTTTTCTGCTGATAGGCATACCACATGCTGGGAAGGTAATGGTTCATGACCAGAGTAGTGCAGTCTGTAGGCGGCCTGAGAATCTTTGTATTTAGGTTCAGTCAAAGAGCTTCAGAGAACTTCTCAATCTATGATTTATGTTCACTAGAATTTATAATTTTAAGTCTTGTTGCAATGTTGCTTGGGATGTAGTTTTGAAGGGCAAAGAAGTCCGGGAAGGCTGGACATTTTTGAAGAAGGAAATCTTAGGGGAACAGGAGGAGACCATCCCCATGTGCCAAAAGAGAAGCCAGCAGGGAAGACTGGCCTGGCTGAACAGAGAGCTTTGGCTGGAACTCAGGGAAAATGGAGAGTTTGTGACCTTTGGAAGAAGGAGCAGGCAATGCAGGAGTTGTACAAGGATGTCATGAGGTTATACAGGGAGAAAATTAAAAGGGTCAAAGCCCAACTAGAATTTAATCAGGTTACTGCTGTAAAAGACAATAAAACTGTTTCTATAAATACATCACCAACAAAAGGACGGCTGAAGAGAATCCCCATCCTTTATTGGATGTGAGGGGAAACATAGTGACAAAGGGTGAGGAAAAGGCTGAGGTACTTAATGCCTTCTTTGCTGCAGCCTTTAATAGTGAGACCAATTGTTGTGTGGGTCCCCAGCCCCCCGAGCTGGCAGACAGGAGTGGGCAGTAGAATGAACCTGCTCTGCCACTTGGACACACACAGTCTGTGGGGCTGGTGGGATCCACCTGAGGGTCGGAGGGAGCTGGTGGAAGTGCTCACCAAGCCACTTTCCATCATTTACCAGCAGTCCAGGCTAACTGGGGAGGTCCCAGTTGACTGGAAGTTGGCAAATGTGGCCATCTACAGGGAGGGCTGGAAGGAGGATCCAGGGAACTACAGGCCTGTCAGCCTGACCTTGATGCCAGGAAAAGTCATGGACTTCAGTTATTACCCCTCTTATGAAAGGCTATAAATAACATAATTTTTTTGACCTGCAAGGGTTAGCATGACAGAAAGCTACCTCTATTAAAAAGAAATTAGTATTCAGGTTACAAAAAGATTAAAATTGTTCTAGCTTTCCATTGCTTTATTTGAATATTTCTAAGATGAGCACTTACAGTGATAACTCAAGGTGGATAGTAGGGGGTGGATATTTAGAATAAAGCCATAGCCCTTGCCATCCTAAATGGGGAGTTTTCTAAATGAAAAGAGGTGTTTCCTTTGAACTCTTGAGAGATCAATAACAAATGTCACTGTGCAAAACTTCTAGGGGTGTGCCAACGGCATAAAAAAAGATCAAGCTGGTTAGAAGTTATAAATGAGACATTTGCTTGAACTACTAAAGATGATTCCTTAATGAGACTCACATTGCTTGTGGTTTTTTTTTTTTTAATATATTTTAATTCTCTAAGGATATCAAAAATCTGTAATTTACAGCTCTGGAATGTAATCAGACTTAGTCATGAGAAGGCCAGGTTTAGCCATGCATATTGAGATGACATAATATTTTACCAGGTAATTATAACTGGATAATTTAGGTTGAAAGGATGGGTCAGAAGTCCTCTTTGAAATGTTATTAATTCACTGCAGAAATAAGAGTTACTCTAAAAATTATTATTTTATCTCTCTTGGAGAAAGCAGTGCCTTTGCACTGCTTTCAGTGGTTCACTAAGGCTTAATCCAGACAGCACAAGCAAGAGTTCACTGCCCTCAAGATTTTGAAGGCACCTGCCACTAAAGATGAAAACTGATTTTATTAGTGTTTTATAAGGTCTTCTACAATCACTACTAATTTCGAAGCAGATATAGGCAAGCATTGCGAGCAAGCATCCTTCTGCTGCCACAGCTTCTTTTTTTATTTTTACCTAGCATTTTAAAATGATTGCCTGAGGCTTTCATTCAGGGGAAGAAGCACAGAGGTGAGGAAAATGGCGATTTTCGTATGTCTTCCACATGTTAGGATGATTTGGGAAAATCATCCAATTTTCTAAATGTCCCACCATCATGAAATGCACAAGAGATTAGGGCTTGCTTTGATTGAAGGGCATTTTTCTTAGGCTTTGACTGTGTTCTGAACTCCAATGCCTGCTTGACTGGGGACTGAAATACAGTGCAGGCTGCAGTTGCTGGGTTGAAGTTTCTGACTTGTGGACAATTTTTTTTTTGAAACATCCTTTGTCTTCTGCAATGCAGTTGTTTATATATTGGCTTAATAAAGCCAAATACAAATTTGAGGCGGCATTTTGATTTATTTTCTACAGGTTGATGCAAATTAGATTGATATGTTATTCTGAAACTTCTGCATTTTGGTGAAGAGAGAAATGAAGGTGAAGTGAAGAAGTTAAAACAGATTTGATCATTTTCTTGTGTACCTGCTTGGAGGTGTCAGGTCCTGGGCATATCCTAGTAGAAAGAATAAATCATTCAGGATCTTACCTGTGGTATACAGATACCAATTAAACCCACAATGCAGAAGTTTTGGACTGGCTAGGACATACTTGTTGCTCTCTGAATTTACTCTTAAGAGCCTCTGAATCACTAAGTTGTTTTGTTGCAATCCATGAAACTCCGATTTTCGTTTGTTTATACCTAAATACAGTACATCCTACAGTTTCAAAGAGACTATCCCAGGAGGTGCATTAATAATGGAGAAATGTCCTGCTCTCCAGACACCGGACTCCAACATCAAGAAAAAAAAAATCCAAGAAAAAGGTGGGGAATATTAAGATATTTCTGAGGACTCTTTGCTTTGGCTCTGAGAATGACCATATTTTTCTGATTCAGTTCAAAGCTACTGACTTAGAATTGCCATCACTGCAGGGACATGTGGGCAGGACAGTTCAGTGTTTGCTGATAAACTGGAATGCACAAATAAAAGACAATAAATGCACTTCACTGAAGACCTTTCCTAAATGATGATTAATTACTCTTTTAAGGTGTTTTGTTTATTTTTTTCCCAGAGATATGCTGAACTACTCAACAGTAATTTGAAGTTGGCAGACCACAGGCACTTTCCCGTCTGCCCTCCTTCCGCTGGCCAGCTTTTGTTGGAACGTTGCAGCTATCCTATTTGGAAGTGAAGTGGGAAATGTTGTCCTTTAAATTTTAGCTGTCGTGTCAAAGTAGGTCAGACTTTACAGCGTGTCATAGCACGAAGTGATGCAGCACGTTAAAAACAGAGTCTGCTGAACGTGCACACCTTGCATGGCCAGTTTGACATTATTTGAGAATGAAAGCGACTTTCTGCTTATAAATCTTCATTGCATTCATATCTCTTCTGAGAAGATGAATAGTGGGAATTACTGGGTCCTGCAATGTTGCAAATCATTTGCCTTGTTTGACTGTTGCGTTGAAAAATCTATTGCAGGCAACAGCACCGGTTTTCTAAGGAGGGTTGAGGTCTGTGCAGAGCATTGAATCACTTAATAAAATAATTTCTGTACAGGAAAGTCAAGCATAAGACAGTTCAAAGCCCCAGAAATATTGCAGGTGGTTTTACTGGTTTACTGAACTACAGAAATGATTGAATTTCTATGAAAAAGGTGAAGAAAAGGTAGGCTTTGTTCTTGCATGTAAGCAGAAGATGGTGAAGGAGAACGCCACCCATTAGACAAACTGTATTACCAGGCTACCAGACCAATCTGCTAGACATGCTGGCAGGAGAAATCCATGAGATTGCACTTTTGAGCCTGCCCGTTCTGTTACTGGAAAAGTCATCCACTGTGTCAAACCTGGACAAAGGAATTTATGAGGAAAAAAAATTAAAAATGTATCCTGTTCCATCTTCCCTTAAGCATTCATGAAATGAGAAAAATGGATTGATGTTCATTATCTAGAACTGTTTTGGCTAGGTTGTGTATGGAAGGCTCTCACGTATTAAACAGCTGATTAATAAAAAAATCTTGTTCCTTCTGCACTAACCTGGATATGAACTGAAGTGTGAAATCCATATCCAGAAAAAGTACCCAATGCTATGCTGTACTTCAGGCACGTTGTCCTGGTGTAGGTATGGAAAATCAGTCAGATATAATCACAGTGCTTGCTGTATTAGCTGGGATTCTTTGTTATCCACCATACATTGTTCCAGTGTGATGCTGTCACAGGTATTTCCTGCCAGCACGAGCTGATCAGGAACTGCACAGTGCAAGAGGCAACAACTCAACACAGGGATGCAAAGAAGCACCAAGGCCAATGGCAGAGTGTTGGTCATCCTGACTGCTGGTGCTCTTGGTGTGCTCAAAATGTGGGGTGTGTAACAACAGATGTCATAAAGATGATGATGAATGAGTGACTGTGCTGCAATGTTCCTGGCCTGCCTTGGGTGACAGTGGGTGACCCAGCCACACATACTCTTCATCTTTTGTCTTGCAATAACAGTGCAAAGCCCTGGATTAAGCTCCTTGAAGCGCAACTGAAAACTGAGAGCTTGTCTGCTTGTTTGTCATGGTAGTTTAGATAAATTTGAAAGATAGCGTGACAGGATTCAGAATAAGAGCAGATAAAGAAGTTCTTTCTAACAGCCTCTCTATCACTTAATACTCTGAGAAAGCAGCAACACTGACTTTCACGGCTGCAGGTGAGGGTGCTGAGTGTGTAATGGCTGCTGTGTTTATTTGGCAACAAGAAACACTTTGCTCTACTTTAGCATCCCACCTGCTGCTAAAGGCTTAGCTTATCTCTCTTTAATGCATCCATGGCACTTCTATACCTCAAAAAGGCTATTATTACTGTGAAAAAGAAATGGAAATGGGTGTATGAGAACCAGACAAGCTTGTGTGGGCACCCACACACATGTACCATGCATTGTAGATGTTTGTCATTCTACACCATGGACTAAGGAACTGTATAATATACTGCATTTATTTTTTATGGCTCTGACTGTAGTTTTTCTGCATCCCTCTTTAACCCAGTTGTGAAAGCTAGCCATGGAAATGCATATTATTATTTATATCATGATGAAATTTGTTGGCCCAAAATAAGTATTTGAATTTCATCACACTTAAGTACCTGGAAGGAGATTATCCCCTGCTCTGAAAATCATCCCATCTGAAAGGGCAAAATCCATGAATGACTGTGAGAAGAAAAGGCAGATCTAAAGGGTGAACAGATTTGGTCAAGGTTAAAAATCAGCTTCAAGGCCTTCATGGCTTAAATGAAAGGAAAATTATTCTCCCAAATATAGTGAATTTCTTTGGTTTCCATGCAAATCAAGGGAATTAGAAGGAGCATTTGGTTGAACCTGATTAATTTGGCTCAAGATATGCTTGGTTCCCAGTTGCTGCTTCCACTGAATTTTCAGCTGCTTCCACAGGGTGAGCAGCCCCCAGGGCAGTCCTCAGAGCTCCACTCTGCCAGGAAACTCCCGACTGCTGGGCTGTTCCATGTCAGAAACCGTGAGTTAGTCCTCTGGCAGTTTTGTGATTGTAGCCTTTAGCACCCACTGTGTGCAGGTGATACTGTTATTAAATGTGTTTTCTCTGTCTGTGCAAAATGTGTGGCAGTGACTCGAACAATGTTGCTCAGCACACTCACCAGAAACAATTCCCTCGAGCCCTACTTTTGACAAGACCTGACAGGTATGTGGGATCAACAGGTTGGGAAGATAACAGCAGGTCAGCTTAGTCTGCTAGGGGCTTCTCAGTTTATTTTCTTGGCCAAGCAGAAATGGCTGAGGATCCCCAGCATTTCTCCTCCTCACACTTCCAAGCAGAGTCTCTCAAAATGTTGTAGTTTTATATGGTAAAATGTTCTTTAACAGATTCACTGATGAACAAGTAAACAATTCAGCATTGTTGTGTTTGTGGAACCACAGCTGTTCAAGAGGGATGTTTCTAAGTCCAGTAAGTCAAACCTGAAAGATTTTGAAATAATAACCATACTTGAACTGGAGTTAAAATATTTGCATGAAAAATCACCCCAAGGAGCATAATCCATCTGTTTAGATTAGGCTTGCTGTGACTGATTGGCAGTGCAGTGCTCTGCCTTTTTTTTTCTTTTCAATTAGGACAAAGTCCACTAACCACAGTGAAATCCCTCTGTTGCAAACAGAGTAGTGATTTGCTGAAATTAAGAGCAATAATGAATAATAAAGAGATGAGAAAGTAGAACATCCTGACCTTCTTGGGTAAGTTACCAGTGGATGGAAGCAAAGATCTAGAGGCCTCTGTGGGTGCATCTGTGCCCAGAAATTGTCTGGGCCCCGTGCAGATAATTTCAGCTATTCCTGTGACTTACAGCTGTTGGGTTCAGATAGGTGAGTTTTTTTGTTGTGTTGGTTTGGTTTGTTGTTGTTTTTTAAGAAATTTAATTCTTATAGGATTTTTCCTCTAATTGTGAGCCATAAAGGCAGAAAAGAGCATTGTAGGGAGCTGTGGAGAAATGGTGTGGGCTGTTAAGGGAGTTTGATGTGCTGTGGTTCATGAGTGGAACTGAATGTTGAAGGAACCACAGAGCTCTTAGAAACCACCTGCTTGCAGGATGTCTGCACTTGGAGAGATGGGGAATAACTGTAATGTGTCTGCTGACGGAGTTTGGGAAGTCAGAGAATGCAGATAGAGCAGAAGATCTACTAGGGCTTGGAATTCAGTGTCTTGAGTGCCTGACAGGCAAGTCATAAGTATTCTGTTCTCTCCCACTAAAGGATGGGGACATTGGTACCCAGTGGGTTCAAACATCTTGGCTCAATTTTCTGTCTAAATACAATGACTCAGTAGAGCATTTGCTTTAACATTTTTGCAGATTCTATACTGACTTAGATTTTCTGATTTTCCAGTGAGGTGTCATACCTGTAAGTGGACTATTTACTCTTCTGAGATGTTTTTCCCCTGTGGCTCCCTGAGCTGAGAGTGGGGGAAAGATGATTTACGTGAACCATGTTTTTGTTTGTTTTTTTTTTTCCTCTCATTTAATCTTTTCAGTTTTGTTCTAATATAGTATTTGTGTGAGATACTAAAAGGAAGCAATGTATGTGGCAAGCTGCCAGCTCAGACCAGCTAGGTTTAAAAAACTTTTGCTATTCTCTATCATAACTATAAATGAGAGAAATGCAACAGAATCTGGCAGTTCTGGGAGAGCGCCAGCAGAAGCTCCAGGGAAGGGTTTTGCTCATCTTTCATTGCACTGTACAAGTTTCTCTTGCTTTGCCTTGACATTGGTGTGCTTTTCTGGTTAAT
The DNA here is from genome assembly GCF_001604755.1 of Lepidothrix coronata. Classification (NCBI taxonomy): domain Eukaryota; kingdom Metazoa; phylum Chordata; class Aves; order Passeriformes; family Pipridae; genus Lepidothrix; species Lepidothrix coronata. The sequence goes on along the minus strand of NW_016690311.1, from coordinate 39,196 downwards.
TCATGCTGGCCCTAAGCAACTGTTTATCACTCAATGTGAGCAAACCTTTTATGAGCCATATTACTCACAAGCTAGAGTTGTTTGCCCTACACGTAGCACTAAGCCAAACCTGAGGTATGCTTTTTTTGCCCTCTTTATAACCTATAAACCTTTCTTCATAGAGCATTTTATGCATGTTTTGAGCCCAGAATTGGTGTCATAGTCTGAATTAGATATTTCAATGTAATTATTCCATTTTTCAGCTATTCCATTTCTCATATTATGGGGTCACAGACCAGTTCAAAACATCATCATTTCAAAAAACTGTTGCCCTGGAGAATTCCTAGCTCACCACATCCACAAGTAGTGTACCCAGAAAAATGACTATGTTTCCTTTTGATCTCCTCAGGATCTGAAATGTAATGCTGATGTGTGATTCTGAGACTGAAATGAACATAAAAGAGGATTAAAGGTGTTTAATAAGCACATATGAACACTGAGGAGGACAGAAATTAGGCAGAAGGGTGTTTTTGCCTCGCAATGTCTGATGTGGGATGACATTATCCAGTTGGTTGACTGTCAGGAAAGGCTATTCTTGAACATGCAGCATGTAGACAGAATCTTGTAATACCCAAGAATTTATGAATCACAGAATCACAGAATGGTTTGGGTTGGAAGGGACTTCTAAAGATCAGCTTGTTCCAACCCCCTGCCATGGGCAGAGACACCTTCCACTAGACCAGGTTGCTCCAAGCCCCATCTAACCTGGCCTTGAACACTTGGATGGGGCACCCACAGCTTCTCTGGGCAACCTGTGCCAGGGCCTCACCACCCTCCCAGTGAAGAATTTATTTGTAATATCTAATCTAAATTCATCCTCTTTCACTTTAAAGCCATTTACCTTTGTCCTGTATCTCCATGCCCTTGTAAATAAGTCCCTCTCCAGCTCTCTTTTAGCCCCCTTCAAGCACTGGAAGGTGCTCTTAAGGTCTCCCTGGAGTTTTCTCCAGGCTGAACAACCCCAGCTCTCTCAGCTTGTCTCCACAGCAGAGGGGCTCCAGCCCTTGGAGCACCTTTGTGGTCTCCTCTGGAGCGGCTCCAACAGGTCCATTTCCTTATTCTGGGGGCCCCTGAGCTGGATGCAGCGCTCCAGGTGGGGTCCAACAGGAGAAGAGTAGAGGGGCAGAAGGAAAGGCTCTTTTAAAAACTCGGGGTTTCATAAGGGGAATGATATTTTTTGTCATGCATTTCAGTTGAACAATTTTAACCTGATGTTGATGAGGAATCCAAGGCTTCCAGAACAGAATAATGGGAAAGATGAAATTAAAGATTTAATCATTCCTGTAGCTGTTCAAGTTATTTGGTGGTTAGTGAAATTCTGCGTGTGTGTCATATTTAACTTGAAACTTAGATTAAAACTGAACTGCATCCCTATAAACATTGCAATACATACTCCACTCATAGTCTCTGTCAACCAAGATACCAAAGAGCTTCCAGCTGGAAGACATTCCCAGTTTTTACTGTGTTTTTAGCGCAGATACAAATGCACAGATTGCTGCTGATTTAAAGCATGTGGAAAAAGCCCATGGAGATTTATATTTCTTTCATGATTGAATGCTGGTACTTGGTGTTATGTGGAAAAGCAGTCACTTGGTTTAATAGTTGCACAGCTGGTGTTATCTGAAAAATAATCATTATGATAGAAAGCACACATTTTTCATGTTTTTTGTCAGGTCTGTCAGAATATGTTCTGTGCTAAGTCTACACACTTCATCTGACATTCCTTAAATTAATATATTAACATATAATAGTTTTAAGAATGTCAAAGTTATAAAATGTGACTGTAATTGAAACATAACAGAGTATGGCTGTGTAAAACAAAGCAATTTGCAGGACGCATAAAGTGAGAAAGTCACTATGATCCGTGTTTAGAAACAACATGACATTATTGTCTGGAAAGCAAGTGACAAATCACAAGAATTAAAATTATGTATAACTGAGTCAGCTTGGTAATATGTGCTGATTTGAACATCTTTAAATTAGAGCAAATAGGAAAAATATTAATTTGAACTGCAAAACAGCTCCATTATAAGACCTGGGTTTCTCTTTGCTCCTCTGTACCTTTTCAGGCCTTTTAAGCAAGTGAGGAGAGAGAGATCAATGCAGTCCTTAAATGAGCACACAGTGTCACTTCAGAGGAGCTGGGTGCTTGTTGGATGTCCATTATTTCTGCAGTAACTGGACAGTTGATCTTTTTATCTTCTCACTGCCAGAGGCAGGGGTCAGGCTGGGAAAGAGAAGTTTATTTTCTCAGTCTTCTCTCTTTATTATATGTTAATGGACAACCCACTAACACATAATTCTGTCCCCTGTGGACTCCCAGCAACAGGAGGAAGGATAAGGAGAGAGTAGTGTGTGAATGCAAAATGATCAGAGCAGTGACTCATCAAGTTCTAGGTAGCTTCCCCTCTTCTTGTTGTTTTGTCAAATGGCAGAGGTTTAATCTCCAAAATAAGGGAATTTCAGGAGTTCCAGAAGGAAGTGTTTCTGTTTCTGAATTCAAATTGTCTCCTTCTAATCTCACGAACTGGAATGTGAGAGGCTCCACACTGACTTGAAACTCCTCACTGGCACAGATGATTCTGTGTCAGGAAAGGAAGCTGGCAAGTGAAGTTCCAGGTGCTGGGTCTGGTGCCTTCTTCTTGGCCATTTCCAGTGTGCAGCTCCTACAGGAAACTGAAGATTTTGTGGAGGAAGAGGTTCCATAAAGGAAGAAGTAGCACACTAATTCTGTACTCGGAAAGACCTGTAGAATTTACCTGAAGCATAACCCTTAATGTGTAAATGATATTGAATGTAATCTGTTGCTATCAGAAAATCCAAAGATTTGACTTATGAAAACTCATAATATTTGTATTGCTTGCTTTTGCATTGCCATGATATTTTAAAACTCTTCCCAGTATTTAAAAGCTTAACCTCATACTAAAGAGGTTTCTTTTTTTTTTTTTTTGCCATGAATATTTCATACCAAAGAAGAGTACAGTAAGCTCAATTCAAATAGAAAAATGCAGGATTTACATGGACGTGCTCCAGCATATGTTATTGTTCTGGTTAGCTGCTTTAGTAAAAATCCTATAGAAAATTCACCTTTTCTGACATTAGTAGAACTTTCCATGTGCTCATAGCTAGGGTTCATTCAAAAAAGTAGCAGTCACTACCCACTTTTAGTTTTCGTACAGGCTGCAAACATAAGGATAATAGCAGAAAATATAACCTGCGAGTCACAAGATCGTCAGCAATCCTCAGTTACCCACAGCACAGGCAGAAAAGAAAAAGTGCTTATGGTCCAAAATAGAAGAACTCTTGAATATGTGCTTAATACTGAAGACAAATGCACCCATTCAAACAGCGCATTCAAGAAGTCCAATTCACAGAGATAGCTCTTTTATTTTAGTGAGTGAGTATTTCTTTGTAAAGATAAAAAAGCATTCTGCACTACTGAAAAAATTATGTTCAGTTGCCATGGTGGCTTTAATTTTGAGATGGGTAGTAAAAGACTGACTGTTTGCAAATGTAACTGTCTCCTCTCCCTCTGCCCTTGCTCCAGTACTTGGCAACTCCCAAAGTGAACCTGGCTCTTGAGCTAATTGCTGATTTTGCATTAGTATTTTTATCCCCATGTCTAGTTTTCGCTCAGAGGTGCTATGGACACAAAGGGAAATGGTTTGAAAGAGAAGGAAAGTCCATCAGAATGAATTCTGATCTCTAAACAGCACTTGTCAGCAGTGTTTACCCCTCTTGTACTGTTTTCATTAGTTCATTTGCCTTTTCATTACATTTTTCAGTGTCCTTCACACCCATTTTCGTAAGAGTCTTAATTGCTAGACACCAGGTCATGATGAACCTGTGCACCTGCTGTGACAAAAGGACCTGCTCTAGTCCAACAAGGTAAACACTGTGATTGTGCTTATCACTAATTCTCATCTCCACTTTTTGGAAAAGGGGATGAATTGGTGCTGCCACTTAAATAGTCTGCAGTGTGGCAAGCCCTCCTATAGCACTGGACTATTGCTGTGAACTCCAAAAACAAGCCTGAAGGAGCTGATGTCAAGCAAAATGCAAGTGTGTTAAAACAGAGTTGAGTTGCACAAGACAGCAAGGTAACAGACTTCCTGTTTAAATAAATGGATGGTCTTGAACAGCTGCCTCATTCCTGTATTTGGTTTAGGGTTCATGGTTTAAAATATTTTTATTTTTCTTGTGTTATTGCAACACAGAAATATCCTGCTATGTATGGTTCAATCTGAAATATTATTACTAGTCAAGAGAAAGGTAACTTGTTTATGAACAGACACTTGTAAACATAATGTGCCATTTTTCTTTGCAATTATAAGTTTACTAAATATTCCCTTGGTGACACAATGAAGTGTATGTTCATTCTCAGTATTTCAGTAAAACCTCAAACAAACATTTTTTTTCAGGGCACCAGGAATTCAAATACATGGGAAATGAAGACCCAATGTTATAGTTTCATATCATAAACAATAAGCACCAGGAAAAAATCCAGGGTAGAGAAAGACTTTCTCATTTTGAAATGATTTAATCCCCCATACTGTGCATTCTGACTATGGTTTCACATACAGAACTCTTCTAGAATTTTCCAAGAGTTTTAAGGATGAGCCCGTGCTTTCCACCTTCCCAGTTGTTCATAGATATTTTCATCCAGCAGGGATCCAGGTAGCAAATTGCTTTTGCTTTATCTGCAATAATTCTAGAGCAGGCATTTCCCCTGACACGGTGCAAGAGTAAGGATGTCCCTCTGTACCTCCTTGTTCCTGCTTTGCAGCAGCAGGGATGGGCTTCCTCCTCTCCCACCCCAGCCAGGACCCCAGGCCTGCCTTTGATCCCAACACTGGGCTTTGCACTAAAGCTGCTCATGCTTTTGAAGTGAAAGCCCTTTTCTCCTGTGGTGTCTGGGGCCTTGCACACACTAAAGAACGAGCAGAATTTTGTCCTTTTATGTTTATGTGATGGATTTTTGTCTTTATAGATCCCAAATCACTTCACAAAATTTGTAGGCTGGAAGAGACCTTCAGAGTTTATCCAGTTTATCCCTCTGCCAAAGGGATGCTCAGCTGAGCCTCAATTATAGACTGATGCTTGATCAACTTAAACTTTTGCAACATTTCTAGGTTTCTTATCACTGGACAATTAGAGCTCTTTTCAAACCTGAGCAGTTTTTTGTTTGATTGTTTTTAATTTCTTCAGAATTTTGGTGGAGCTTTTTATTATAAGGATCATTTTTCTCCTCCTACCTGTACTGGTTTAGGAACTGAAGTTCCAGATTAGGCTCAAAGATAACTATATGCTCAGATTTATTCTTATATGTAGTTTTTTTTCAGTAAGTCAAGTCACACAAATACTGTGTAAGTCAATCCAAAATTTGGGTAATTGGCTGCACAAGGCCTTAATAAGCAATATTGTAACTCTTTCAATGTTTATCAAACTTTTAGGTGTTTGATTAACTATATATTATTTTCAGAGCTTTCTGGTCTGGTCACTATTTATATAACATTATTATCTATTATTAAATAAGGTCACTGAATCTGTTTAAACTAATCTGTCTTGAGTATTGTACAAAGGTTTCAGATGGCTTTGGGGTTATGTGTTTCTTGTTTCACGTGCAATAGTTCTGTTCTCTTTCGTGAAATATGGGGGATTGAAAACACAAATAGCTTGATTTTCAGGCCTATTTAGTTATGGATATTGATCAGATTCAAAGTCTTTGAAGAAAAGTGTCAAGGAGTTTAGGATAAAGAAGCTTATGTAATAACAGCCGTGACCATGGGAGCCTCATTTTTCTTCATTGTTCTGCTATATTAGTGCTGAAAACAGAGCTTGTAAGCCCCCATTATTGAAATACAGCTTCTGCCCAGGTTTATCCTGCTAAGTACTATGATTTATGCTTTAATATTTTGGAATATAGTCACAAGATTTTCAACTTAAAGCAGTTTTACATTAATAAAATATATTTTATCCACCTGCTATGTAGAAATCTATTTTATATATTCCTGAATTGTCTGATAAATATGCATTGTAAAAGAAATTTGGTTTTGAAGTGAAGTGGTAGGAATAACTTGCCTGTTTCCAGACAGAAAAGATTGAAGCCTCTAAGAGATGTATGTGTGTGAAAGGGACTGATGGGTGCTAAACACAGCTCTCTGACATGAAAGCAGTTTTAGGCTCCTGGCAGTGCCAGCTGTCCCTCAGGGAGGCCAGGCAGAAATGAGGTTTGTGCTTTTCTGTGGAAAACACACCTGGAGCCAGCAATGAGCAGCGGAGCCGCCTGAGCCCAGGTAATTGCAGAAGGTGTGGGGCTGTGGAGATGAATTTGGGCTGGCAAAGGCAGAGCCTGCTGGTTTATTGGTTTGCACCAGTGTGTCTCTGGGTATGTTAGCACTGGAATTCCCCTGGAAGCCAGCACAGAACTATCAGATTCCGAGAGAAGTGTTGTTGCAAGCTAGAGCAGAGATATGGATCGTGTAGGGACCAGAACCAGCTGGAAAGGCAAGATTGGAAACCGTTTTGTTTTGCTTCTTCTTTTTCAGTAGGTTCCTTAGGTTGAAGCAAAACAACACTCGATTTATATCACTGAGGTTTTTTGTCCTCATGGGAACATGACATCACTCTTATATTGGCTGACTCCTTTGCTGGGCAAAAAAAAGATCCGGTCTCAAATGCACACCTGTGTGTGCACAGCTAAATGAGTGAGGAGCTCATTCTGCATGCTACAGCAACCCAAGAAATAAGTTATCATGTGTTCAGCTTTACTCCAAAACATGAGCTGAACATAAAACCCCTGGCTGTTTGTAGCAGTTCAGAGATTCTGAGCTAGATGAAGTTTAGGACTGTATAAGTGTGGAATCGTGTGGTTGTAGGATATTGTAGAGAAAGGGAGCAAACCTTGTGTGCAAGGTTTTATGAAGCCAGTCAAGCCTCATGTTAGATTATCACAGTCCTTTTTTTTTCCATGGGAGCATAATTAGATATGAAAACAGTACAATAAAAACATTGTGTCCCAAGCTGCCAGGATTGTGTTAGGTTTTCATTTCAAGCTTGTAGTGTATTATAGCTGCCTTGGTTATATGCCAGATTATCTGAACTGTTGCAAAAGCAAATGTTTTGAGTTATTCTGAGCATTTTGGAATGTTTGAAGACCAGTTTCCTTCTTATGTGCTTAAAATTAGGATATTAAATCTTGACCTAGGTTTTGAGTGAAAGATTTCCAACATTCAGGATTGCTCTGCCACACTCCCAGTCCCCGTGCTTAGGAACTGGGTTCTCTGGCACCTCTTTCTTCTCAGTTCATTTGTCTTGAGGAGCTTGAACCCAAATTGCAGTGCCTGACTTCAGCACCCAGGTTTGGAAATCTGAGTCTACATTAAAAGCAGTCGTAGTATAAGGACCACCAGCGGAGTTTTGAGAGTGGCTTAAATTACCATCACAGCAGTTATGATTAATATATTTGTCTCTTTAGGGCTTTTGTGGCACTGATAATATTTGCTGTTCTCACTAAGTCTCGATTAAATGAGTGCCTAAGACTGACGGGCAGTTTGTCTGTAATGACAAGTGCTTTACTGTAGCAGAAAAGGATGAGCTGCCCCAGGGAGACATCACCACCCACTTGAGCGAGATCCATGAAGGGTTTATGACCCGTTTGAATCCTGATTGAGCATCACTGTCTTGACCCTCGGGGAGCCAATTGTCTGGAATACTTGCTCTGTCAGTCTGAGCGATGTGCTCAGAATCCCTCTGAAACCTGTACGTCTTGGTTGTGTGTAACACACACAGTGAATTATCAAAATGGTATAAAGAGTGGAAAATATTTTATCACTGGGTACCAGTGTGTCGTGTTTAGAGAGCACGATGTTTTACTTGTCAAGTAAAATGTACTGTGAGCTTAACCCTTTCAGGAACAAATTATTTCACATCTGACATTTAACGTATGAAAGGTTTCCTTTGAGGTGAACGTGTCTGATAGGTGATCACTGAATGCAATTAATCTCTTTGTGGCAGAAAATCTGTGCCCAGAGCTGTAGGGGGAAGCCTGAGGGCAAAGTCACTTCTGGGGGTAGTCAGTAGCTGAGCTGGGCCCAGACTGATTGCAAGGTTTGGCCAGTTGAGCAGCTCTAAGTGAAAGCCAGGCTGAGGGGGAAGGCAGCAGCTGGCACAGACGTGGCCTTTGTGCTTTTTCTGATCGTAGCAAAGGTTTTGTAAGTCCACAGCAAGAGTGGAGCTGGAATCGTGTCTCTGCAGTGGGGAGTCTTGAGAAGGGGCAGTTCAGGAGGCTCTTGCAGGTCTTTTGCTCTTATTGTTGTCATTGGCCTTTTAAATCTAAAGTGCTCTTGTTGTACCAAACTCAGGATGGTCAAGTCTTGTGTCACACCTCCTGTGTGATGGGAATGAAGTGCTCCTTGTAATAAATAAACTGTCCCTCATCTGCATGTGTGTATGTTGCAGGGAAGGAGACAGTTGACTGGTACTGCAAGGTTTTTAGAAGGAAAAAACCCACAAAACCCCAAACCCAAAACCCAGACAACAAGATCAGAAAAAGAACCTTTCCTCCATTCTACCCTCATCCCACAAAAGCAGAAAACAACATCCAGGACCAGAAATGGAAAAAAAAATCCTCCTTTATTTTATAGTTGGTGTTTCACAGCCAGCTAATCTTTATTATTATGGCTATTAAAGCAATTAGACAGATTAAACAGCATTAACTGTTGTTTTTCTACCAACATAAAGATGGCTTCTTAATTTCTAATGCCCTTTTTCCTATGTAAATTGAACTTTCATACTTAATTCCCAGAAAATTGTGGTGGGGTGTGCATTTATGTCTATGCAGGTACTGTTGCTGTTAGCAACATTTTTTAAAATGACCAACTAGCATATGTAACTAAAACCGTGTTAAAAAACCCATTAAATCTTAAAAAGGGTTAGATAAATTAAAGGAAGTAGTAGCAGACTCTTGTATAACTCAGTACAAGAGAACATCAATATTGCTCATTGAACAGTCTATTCTTCTAATTTGAAAAGAACAACTATTTGTCATGGTTTCTGTCCTTGGGCTGGCAGTTATCTAATTAAATGCATATGAAATTCAAAAGCCTTTACCGAGGGACGGTAATTTTCCTTGGTTGTTTTTAAAGTCACCAAGATGAAAGAAGAATTACATTGAGCAGATAATGGATAAATTTCTCCATTGTGCATTAAGGTCTTGGATTGACTAATCATCCCTTGGTTATTAATCAATGTGTTATCTCATAGTTTGAAATTAAAGGTTCTGTTCTCATCACTGCTGACTCTAGGTAATAATACTTCTTGGCCTTGATTACCATGACACTCCAATGTACTGCCTTGCAAAATACCACAAAACTAATCAAAACCAGATCAGATCTATAAAGAGCACTCCCAGTGCATTATATTTACATGACTCTTCAGCAAAGCATTTTTCAGTCTAGTCTTTTCAGAGCAACCTCCATGATGTTTTTCACTTTTAGGTGTGTTTTCCCCTTTTCCCTTATCCACCCTCCAAAAATAACAAGCTGATTTACATTTGATGGTATTGAAAGATAGAGATACTGCCCAAGGTTTTTGCTTAAAGGAGGTCATTCCCTCGGTCATGCCAGAATAATTGGAAGTGGTGGATTGTTCCAAGTGCCCAGTAAATACATATGCAACATAGACAGTAAATAGCATTTTATAGTTATGATTTCTGTACTAAATATAATGCAGTGGCCAAAGGGAGTTTGTAGACATGAATTAGTTCTGACTGTACCTTGGAAAGGTAGCCTGGCAAGTTGGAAGACATGGCATATTGTAAATATATGTATTTCAGTACAATTAAACATATATTCTGGTGTTTCTCAAGGCCTGCTTTTAACCACTGATTGTATATAAAGATGAAAAGACATTACAGGAGCATATACAAGGGTGGATTCATAGGAGGGTTTTGTTACTTCCACTGCCTTAGCAGGTTCCTATTTCTTTACTGTCACTTGCCCTTACTTGTGCCCTAGGACCAGAAATCCTGTGAAACTCCAGGCTTAGTGCACTTCTAATTAGACAGAAAAATAGTCCCTGATTCTGTAATTGAAGCTTATAGGGGCATCATACAGATGCAGAGATCTCACTATTCATGTGCAGCTGTGGAACTGGGATCTTAGAAAGTGGGATGCTGTGGTTAATTGCATCTGAAAATAGCATCTCTAAAAGGGCAATGGCAACAATAATAAAACCTGTATTGAATCCTTACTTCTGACCTAGAACGATCAAGTTAAACAAGTCTTGATCTGTAGCACAATTATAGTGAACAGTCCAGAGGCTGAAGTTGGTTTCTTAGCAGATCTGTAATATTATTTGGTTTGAATTCAGTAGCAAATAATACAGTGTAAAATGTTTCTCATCAGCTTCAAAGACAGTGCTCTGTTTGAGCAGAATGCTGCTTCTAAACCAAATTATCATTTAGTGAACTGCCAATAATGATCTCTGCTCAGGAATTTCCAATATTGAACCCTTTTGATGGCAGAATAATGCTGCTGTGAGCAGACTCCTGCTCCTGTTTCTGGTTTTGTCTCCATCAGTGTCATGTTCAAAAGCAGTTAAATAATTCTAATTTCTGGGCTTGTTGGTGTGTGAATACACACTTCTGTTCCTTTTTTAAATACTGGGAAAAGGCACTAAAAAGTCATTTCATGAATAATGAACGTGTTTTAAAGCTAAATATTTTAGAGGTCTAGCATTCAGCAGAGGTGAATGATGATAGACTTCACATTTAAAAAGTAAAGTATCCATTGTATTGGAGGAAGTCTTAGAAAGAGCAAGTCATTATGCACAATCAAATGAAACAACCTTTCTGTGGTGTGTTGGGATTCATAATATCTACTTTAGCAGATAAGCTAAGACACAGGAGCAATTAATCAGTTATTTGCTGTAATTAAATCACAGAAAGTGCTTTGTCAGCCTCCTGATTTCAGTGCTCGTTCACTTGCCTATATCCTGGCTGTGCTTGAGCCAACACATACATAGAAAAAGCTGAACTCTTTGAAAGAAATTATATCCCAACATGTCAGAGCTAAAAACTCCACAGTATTAAAATTATACCCTGCTGGAGCTTATAATGTCCTGGAGAGATTTCATTATGCTCTGTACACTGAAGTTTGTGCTGAACTCCAGCGTACAGTTCACACATCTGATAAAATATTAAAGAAGGACAAATGTAGGGCTTGCCGAGCTGAGGTGCTGTAAACTTGTCCGTGCATATTTGGCCTTTCATGACTTACTGTGCATCTTTATTTATTGTTTCTGAACGAAGTGTATTGTCATGAAAATGACATTGTACTTGGAAAAATCCTATCAGGCAAAGTCAACCCCTAAAATAAGTGTTATAATAAATATGCAGAAATGTCATTCTTTACATTAGCCCAAAGGTTTTGTATAGCTTAAGGATATGTGCAGTAAGCTAACTATAAAAATAGAAGCTTGACAGTGGGGATGAATGTGTGTGTCAAAATAATATTACTCTTTCTGGGAGGATGGCAGAAAAAATGACACTACATCCACCAGCATGATTTTTATAGATCTGCCTCTTTGCCAGATGTCACCTTTTATAAACTACTTTATAGAAACATGACAGCGTAGTGAAGTAGTGTGTTTATAGCTTGATAAACTTTTGTAATAAAGCTAGGATTGGCTGAAAATTAGAGCCTTAGAACCTGCTCATTAAGTATTTGGGAAGCTTGCTCTGACTTAAAAAGGAAAATATTAAAGAAATATGCAGAATGAGTCACTAGCAGTAAGTGGCCTTTTTCAAGAGAGAATGGCTTATGGTTGTGTTTACCAGTATGCCATGCAATAACCTATCCAGAAATATTACTGGGATTTTAGAGAATAAAGTTTGCATTACTTTAAATGTAAACACACTGAGACAAAATATACAGTGTGTATTAAATTATATGTTTCCGAAGAGTACTATGAGGACATGCAGGATTATGCCATAAATATCACCCCAGCACACAATTGTTTTATTACATAATAAAGGACTGTATATTACCCTCTGCTGCACCATGCGACGCATAATTCAGATTTTTCATGACATGTCTAATTTATACAAGTCTCTGGCTCTAGGAATCACACAGGAATAATATCTTACACTCAAACTGTTACTAGCCTGAAAGACTTCCACTCTGGAGTTGCCCTCCCAGAATGAGCGCTGGCCTGTCGAGGCTGGGGTCACCGCTCCGTGTGCCCCACTAAGTGCAGTGCGGGCAGAAAAGTCCCCTCCGGTCTGTAGGAAGGTTTGATGGACACCTTAAAGGCAGAGATGCAAAGACCTTCTGTGTACCCTCTTACCTCTTACAGAATTCCTGTCATACCTCCCTCCTTGCTTCTTCACTTGGAGGAACTTCTAAAACTATTCTGGCAGACTTTAGCCCGTCCATATTAACAGCTGGTGAGAGAGGCCCCGGGCAGCACGTGCAGCTGCGTTCTGGGCATCAGCTGCCACGGTGGGGAGGCTCTCCTGGAGCCATGGGAGCTGAAATCCTTTGTGTGCACGTGGTTTGCTCATAACTGGAAGTACTGATGCGCTGAGAGGTAGAAAAACCACCACTCGAAGGAACCCACACTTGTTTCCTCAGCCACATTCTTTTGACAGACACAGCTTTAAATTAAAATCATCCTCCTACATGTAGGATCTTGTGTATGGGATGAGCCATTTTGCAGCAGCATGAAATATATTCAAACCAGTATTGAAAATATGACTATCCTTTTGCTTATGTTTGAAGTTCTTAACCTTTACCACTTGTACCCTCCCAGAGATTCACTTTCCTGTATATCTTCAAACTAAACACTTTCCTTCTCTTGGGCTATGTAAGTTTGCCTTTTGTGGGGAAAACCACACACAACACAATTTAGAATCGTAGGAAAATAGGCTTGAAGGTCTCTCAAGAGACAGTCAGTGTGCTCTGCTGTCCCAGGGCAGTATCAACCTGTGTTGGTTTATGCTGATGCTCTGCCTCTTAAATGTTTGTTTAAAGCTTTTCCCCCCGGATCTTTGGTGATGGAGGTTCCACAACATCTCTAGGAAAATCCATTTTAGTGTCATACTGTTAATTTAGGGACATGTTGGGGGGAGAGTTTTTTTCAGGTGTCTAACCCATCAGTCTTGTCAAATTTCCACGTTTTTGGTGGTTTTCTTGGGCTTGTGTTTTGTTGTTTTGGTGGGGGTTTTTTTTGGTTTGCCTTTTTTTTTTTTTTGAGGGGGGGGGGAGTTGTTGTTTTTTTTAAATATTCTCAGTTAAAAAAGAGAAAATTGTACTATCAGACTTTACTATGAATTTTTTGTAGTCCTCATGTACCCCAAGAAAAAAAGTTGCAGTGCAGCAACTAAAACGTGAACTTGCAGAACAACTTTAAGCTCAATTTTACTCTTGTATTTAGTATCATGAAAATCAATCTAAAACAACTTTTTGTTCTATAATGCATCCTAATAGGTAAGAGTTCTGCTTTGGATCACATAATAGGAAAAGTGTCTTGCTTACATGATTAATGGTCTCTTGCAGGTGGGGGCCTCTCTAAGTGAAAGCTCCCATGGCAATACAGAGGGCACAGGATGTTGGGCTTTTCCTGGGGAGTGTTCCTTACAGCTGAGCACCCCCGAGCACAGGCTCCTGCTGGGCATCCTCTGCTGTGCAGGAGATCCCAAATGACATCAAACCCAAACCACACATGACCCATCAGGTGACAGAGCAGTAAAGGAGCCCCCTGGTTGCATTTCCAATGCCCAAGATGCAGAGCTTGTTGGGAGGGAGAACGTGGCAAAAGGCTGAAATGAAGGAGTCTCGTAGTTTGAGACTTTGTTCAGAAAATAGCACAGCGACTTCCCTCTGCCCTTCCTCTCAGTCAGGAGCAGTCACAAAGCAGGTGGTTCCAGGGCACATCCTTTCAGTGCTGATTATGGACCCCTGGTCTATTGATAGCTAATGTGTCTCTGAGCAGTGCTGAATATTTCTCATTTCAGGAAAAATGTAGGTTATGCTAGAGACAGATCTTAAATTCTCTGCCCTATATAACTTGACTGCACAGATTTTGATAATGGTAATAGATTTTGGGGGAAGACACTGAGCTGTTTGGGCCCAGTGTTTCTCACATGTCTCTGGATATATCCTGTTATTTATGCAGTGCACTAACTGCTCATGGTACTTATCAGACAGCTAAATAGCACAGTCCCTGCCTTAAAGAGGCAAGTGAATAGGCTAATGGAGGAATATGAGGTGCTCTGGTAAATATCTAAGTAGTCATTAATGGTTGCAAAGGAAATAGAGGAAAATTACATTATGGTGCTGGAAGGGGTTAGATCTTAGAGTATATATTTAATGTGGTGAGGATTAATTTCATTCCTTTAAGATTTCATATACCTCTAAACATAGGATCTTAGGAAACATTTCTTTTGACCATTGATCCTGAGAAGCTGCTGGGAAGAGTTAGAGACTAATTATGAGTTAGACTCGTTGGCTTTTACTGAGAGTGACACCAGAATTATAAACAAGGCTTGATCTTGTTCTCTTGTTCCTGTGACCCAAGCAGAATGAAATAAGATGCAGGTGGTGCCCTTCTGGAAGGCAGCGTGCTCGGAGCAGGACTGAGATGTCAGGTGTTCCAGCAGGTTGGGTGTTGAGCTGAACGGAGACCGATGTCTTGTTGTAAATGTCTGGGTGGATGCTGGAGTTCACTCACCTGCACAGCAGGGAGTGGAGATGGGAAGAGCACAACCAGCTGAACTGCAGGTGACAGCAGCACTGAATTACTGCTGTAAACACAGTCAGCACACTGGAAGTGCTCAAAGAAGGTGACTGAAGTATGTCACCAGCGTGAGGCACTGGACAGCTATGCTGTTGTGGGGTTTAGAGTCTTGGCAAAATAAAATTCTTTGTGGAGAATGTCATATTTCTGTGCATGATTCCAAAGGGAGGGGACTGTTTGCTCTTTGCTTTGCTTAGTTCTAAAGAAAATATAGTGGGCAAAACCCCCTTGTGATATTTGTGAAAACTGATCAAAGGTATTATAACAGCACCAATTATAACAGCACCATAATTACACTGTGAGTTATGTAGTCGTTTCCTGGATTCTGTGGGAGTGTGTCTTATGTGTGTTAATTTGCATGAAAGTCCAACTGAATGCATATGGAAAGGCAGAGGTGCTCGTATGGCCATGAGGTTTAACTCTGGTTCTATGTTTTATGGGCTCTCATCCATCTGTTCCACTCAGCCCCAAACCCCACCCCGTGCCAGAGGCTGCAGAATGTCCCAGGAGGGGGCTTGACCTGGTGGATTTGTTTCCAAAGCTGAATTTAAAGCTCAGAGGAATTCACCAGTGTTTTGTTTGGCTCATGTCTGTGGAAAGTCCTTGCTCCCTGCCAGTGCTGAGTGTCAGCTGTAAAGACATGGAGTGATTCTGCATCACACACAGTGTTTCATTCCATTTGCTCTATACTTTGTCCTCTATGTTTTCACTCTCTGGTCCTTTATGGTTCCTGAGAAAGCACAAAGTGAAGGTGTGTAGCTGATTTTGGAAAATGGAGTTATGAAAAGTTCTGTCAGTTGTATGATATGATGATTTGATCTTTTACTAACATCTGCTATTTCAGTTCTCCATTATTTTTTAAAAAAGCTGAGATTTCTTCAAATCCTACTTGCAAGTGATTTTTAAATTGCTTATACCCAGAAATATGAAATATTTGTAATTATAAAATGCAGTGAAATATAGTGAAAGGATTACAGAGCCTTCCATTTGGTCCTAAACATTAGGCATAAAAGATGTCAACCAAAGAAAATATGTACATGGCTATTTTCTTGTTTGAATGCTGAATTTTTTAAAATGGAATTTCATTGCATGTGTCTTGAAGTCATTTTTGAAAACAGTAGTTTTCCTTGACTTGTAGCCAGTGAGACCCATGTTTCTGGATCACTGTCAGGTATTTGGGTTCCTCTGTTGGGGTTTCCTACACCAAGTTCCTTTTGAAAATCAATGGCACAGTCCACCTTTTCCTGTTAACTTTGGACTGTGTTGCAAAGATACATTGAATTCAATTCATCTTTATGCAGAAGCCTCATTTCTTTCCCTCAGAAGAAAAGCTCACTCACTCTCTTCATTTTCTCTTGGTTTTGGAGATTTTACAGAGAGAGGTTGAGCATGAAGGGATGAAAGCAAGTCAGCAGTGGGGAAATGTAACTGAAGAGCTCAACAGTTAGAGGAGGAAAGAAGCTAGAAAAACTGAATGTTTATTAAGATCCAACTGTAATTTATGTAGAAGAAAGGTGTTTGATTAGCTTTGTTGGGCTTAGCATCTGACTTGAAGTAGGTCAGCAGTGTGGAAGTGTGATGAGATTGTAGAGAATTATTGCAAAATCAGAATAATCTCTGAATTAGAAAAAGCGCAGGGAGGATGGATTAAGAAAGAGTGTAAGTCGAATGTTTTCCAGAATATTAATAATAAAACTTTTTAGATTTATGTTTCTGATAGAACAGACAATGTTCTCAAAACTGAATAGATTTTTTTTGGATGAGTATTTAGTGCTTTGTGGCAATAAATCATTACTTAGCTGAGAAAATCCTGTCAGAAAAAAAGAGGGATGTTGTGATAGAAGGGAAGCTTTTACAAGGGATTCATTAAACTTTTTAACTTCAATTTGTGCAGTTAGGAAACTGGTCCCAGGGATGCTGTTGCCTGGCATTGTCTTTTTAGTAAATATTTGAGTGAGGGTTACAGAGGTGAGTGCAGGGCTATACACCTACCATTTAGGATGCATCAATTTTTCTTATTAGTTTGGTAAACAACATTTAATGGTATTTATAAATGAAAAATACAGCCAAAAAAATGCTTCACCTTTCCATCTTACCATTAGCTGAAATAAATAATCTTGTTTGTATGTGACAAAGATTTAGGCCCTTCTTTTTGCAGTCTTTGGCAGCTGCAAACTGGGCTTTCTTTTAAATAAAACTGCTTAAAACAAACAAGCAAACAAGCAAACAAAAATGTCCAGCAAGTAAAAGTTGCCATGTAAATCATGGCAACTTACAATTTAAGAATCTGAGGATATTGGCAAATGACTTATTTTGACTTTTAGATTTTTGCTTTTGCATGTGGTTTTTTTGTTTTACAGAGAAAATTCTGTGAAAAAGATCAAAGCACCAATTTTCATTACTCTTGTTTTCCTGACTGCCCCCAAATGGTGATTGAGGTATGTGTTTTAACATCTTTAGCTGAAGGATCCACTTAACTGCATCTGTTTTTTATTATATGATGGGCCAAGGTAAATAGTCTTTTTCTTGTATGTCTAGTCTATCTTTGCTTCTTTCTATTTTTTATTCCATCGGTTCCTAAGAGTTGGTTCTTAGTACCTATCCAAAAATGTGAATCATGAACATACCAGAACTATTCATAGTCAGAGAAATAAATGTTATTCCTCTGTGTTCCATGTTTTAAAATAAACACTTGGTGGTTTCCACTTCTCCATTGTCTGGCTACCTTGGATGTTTTGTTGATCTTGGCCACATGATATGAAGGCCATAATTGTTTTCCACGAGGTAATAATTGTTTTCTGTTTGTGTTATTGAAGTTGATGAAAAAACATCTTAATTGTGTAAGTCTGCTTTCCCAAGTAACACTAACTATTCCTTTGGAAATATAATATCTTAAAATTGTACAGTATTCCACTGTAGCTATTCCACTATAGGTGATTCCAATTTTTCGATGGGCTTTAAAATAGAGCAACAGGATTCTCTTTTCAGGAATGTCAGTTACTGAAATTAATTTTGAGATAAACCCCGAAGAAATATAGACAGAGGAAAACTTTGTGACTTAACAAACACAAAGAGTTGGTAGTTCATCCCAGTAATAGGAAACTAGCCAGCCAGCTTGTTTGAACTTTTAAGAAGAAATTCAAGTTCGGATTTTGATTAAGGAACTTCTTTTCAGTTTGCAATTCAAGGAACTGTTCATGTAAGAGCCCTGGCAATCCACTGCAAACAGATCTGAAAGGGAAAGTTAAACCACCTCAACTTCAACCTCAGACAGAATGTATCTTCTTAATCACTCTGAACCCCTGCCATCGGTGCTGAGGGAGGTGATAAATAGCCTGTCAGAGGTCTCCATCCAGCCGCCTTCCTTTCTGTCTGTGCTGGATAAGGCAACACGTTCAGTCTCCACTTCTTTCTGCTGAGCTCTGAGACCACAGATAATCTGTTCCCTTAAGTGGAGTTCATATTAATTATATTGACAGCAAAATGAAGTATCTTAATTTCAGACTATTGATCAGAGGATTCTTTGGAAGGCTGTGCAGGGCTGGGAGAGCTTTCTATTGGACCTGGACTTCATGCCGAAGGTCTGCAAAGTGGCTGATATACAGCCTTTTCCTGTCCTCCCCAGACGTTCTAATTTCTCATTTGATAGATGTTTTGTGTACTGACCAACACTGGTACATGACTTAGTGTGTTTAAGGGGTCAGTTGGTGAGGCACAAAATAAAAAATAACCCATTTATATCAGCTGCGAATGTCAGCCAAAACCTCCTGAGAAACCAGCTGAGTGTGTGTGAAACGCTGGGGGTGGAGCTCTGCAAAACATCCCAACCATGGGAGCAGCAGAGTAACTGTGCTGAAGGTGGGAGGCTTTGAGACAGCCCATTGTTAGCAAAGTTCTGGTTTATTTGTAATTAATCATGTGCTGTTGTTTGACAGTACATAATAGAACTAGCAAACAATCACTTACAACAGGAAGCAACTGTCAATTAATACACTAATACACTAATGAATCAAGTTTACCGAGTTACCAAAGGTGAAGTGATGGGAAAGATGAAAGACAGAGCCTCTGTGCCCAGCAAATTCATCCTTTTGCATTTCAGATCTGTTTTGTTTTCAAGCAGTGGTTGCTCATTGTTCTTGCAGTGTTCATGTTGTTACACAGTGATGCTGAACTTGCACGTTTACACTTCTAAGGTGTGATTAAATCTTACCTCTGTAGCTCAGAAAACCTGTATATTTAGTTTAGTGCAAACATGAGAAGGGTCTGAAACGAGGGCTCAGTTTGATTCAGCGATGTTTTTAATATTATTCAGATGAACAGTCATTGTTTTCATCAGAATGAGTCACATAATAAATGTGGTGCTGTGCCAGACGTTACCTGTAGTAGGTATTGCTAATATTTGAGACCCAGACAGATTTATTGGTTGGGGTTTTTTTCAAATTTGGCATTCCACTGATACTTGCACATGGAGTCCAAAATGTGCTTGGATATTTATGTTTGCTAGTCCATGTACTCTGGCAGAAGCAGGTGAAAAGAGAAGTCTGAGACATTTCCATTTAAGAAACAGTTTCTTGGAAATTTGGTATTTCTGCCTCAAGGTTTCGGTAACCCATATTTCAGATTTCATTGCAATGTGCTCTGTGATGTTAGTTCACGTTATTTTTGTTTCCTGTAGAAAACCCCAAAAATTACAGTATTTTTGTGAGCCTTAAGATGTCTTTGCAGTAAAAGTTGGCAAATCTCAGCCCTCCTCTGGAATCTAGGCATGGATACCTATCTTTTTGAAATAAATCCTACTGAATTGGCATCAGATGCACTGTGAAAAGGAGGCAAACACTGAACCTGTAAAAGTTGTCACCACTGTATGTTGCCCTGTGGGCTGGGGTGTCCAGCAGTGCACAGTTTTTTCCACGTCCATGAAGGACCAAGGCTGTGAAATGCCATATATATGGATTAGTCTCAGACACGCAATTTATGGTTGGCTTGGATTTGAAAGCTGTTGTAAATTTACCCCAGTGTTTTGAATTTGGGTGATTTGTATCTTCAAGGAGGAAACTGTGTGCATGTCCTAGGCAAATCATTTGGATACTTTCAGCATCCTGGAAAGTGTCTGGCATGAAGGAATGCTGCAGGAGTTATGCTAATGGTGTTTGCTGGCTGTGGACACAACAGTCAGCAGTGAAACCCTGGGTGTGGTGTAAACACAGTCTTGGGTTCATTTCGCTGATTTTAGTTAATAGAGGTATCTGGAGTACTTTGGTTTGGGTTTTTTTTTACTCTCTTGATACAAAATAACTGTCAATGACATGTAATTATGTTGGAGGTAAAAATGACACCTGTGAAGTGGACACAGCCTTTTAAATTGGCTTGTAATGTTATTCCAGGAAAGGGCTTTCCTTGGGAAAATGACACATGGTTTGAAAATCTTAGTAAGCTGGTTTTATTTTTCAGACTGATGTTGTGTGTTGTGTACGTTATAATATTTGGAATTAGCTTTTGATTTATGTAAAAAATCAAGTAAGGTTTGACTTTATATTGTATGTTTTTGAGTAGTATCTTTTAAATATTGTGCTTTGTACCTGCTTTAAAAGTAGCAAAGGCAGCAAGAAACTATTTTAATATAAAAGTTTGTTTAATTATCGATGCCGAACAAGTCGACAACACCACATAAATAGGAAATAATATTGCTTTTATACTTTAAAATATAGAGAAGTAGCCTTGTAAGTTGTTCTCCTGCTTAAGGCATTTGGCAGTTTATTTCTTATTTCCTGAATATTTCAAGATGTAAGCTTTTTAATGTTCAAAAGAAACAGGGCCATAAAACAAATTGCTTTGAAACTCCGAGATGAATGGACGATTTGAGACATCGTTCCTTTAAAGCACCAGCTGAGAGCCTCCATTAAGTGTGTGGAAGCAGCACGTGGACCCACACGGAGCAGAACTGCAGAGGAGATTCCTGCAGCCTGAAATATTGTTATTGGCAGGTTTCTGAATAATTCCACAAAGGCACTTCAGACCAGGAATCTAGTTAGTGGAACCCAGTCTCACTTCAGTCTTTATATCTCCGGCATGTAAAACTCCGCTGTATCCTCCTAAGACCGCGAGTGCTACTTTTTTATTCAATTCACTGGCTGTGATTGACAAGCACCTCTTCATGAATATGTTAAGAAAGAACTGTTTCCTGGATATTATGTCCTTTCATATCTGTCATAACTAGAATATTCATGATGCTGTTTTTAACAGGCCTCCTATTGTAAAAGAAATATCACGGAAACATGTTCTAGTTTTTATAAAGTCCAGGGAAGAATGAATGCCTTTGGGGCCGATAGGTAAGGGGTTTTTTTTAACAATTTAGAAATACAATGTGACAGCTAGCAGAATATATATCAGTGAGCAGAAAACTCTGAAATATTGCAGGCATAGGCCTAGAATGGATAAACTGGTAGGGACTGTATTTTTATTTTTGTGTTTTCTGATGGCTGTAGTTTTGTACTAAATGTATTGTACATTTTGCCATTTAAAAATGAAATTATGAAATCAGGTTTTCTTTTTAATTTTTTTTTTTTTTTTTGAGAGTCTTTTTTTCATCAGATCTTGCCAGAACTTCGACGTGCACAGACATGTCCTTGCTGTACAGGAACACTGGACTGGTGAATGCCAACTGCCCTTCGAGGGTTCAGTGCTGGCATCTCCAACAGTGAGCTTCTGTGATAGAGGAGAGGGCAGCAAACTGAAAGACTGAAGAGCAGCCACCTCTTCCACACAGAAACAGGCACATACAACCCCTTCAGTATTTTAGATCAGGTTGAATTACTCGTGGAAGATATTTTCTAAGCAAAAATATGATATTGTCAAAATGAATGTTCTGTTTAGTATAAAATATTTGTTTGGTCAAAAGGCTTCTTCCAATAATAAATAGAAGAGAATAATCTAGTGGAAGGTGTCTCTGCCCATAGCAGGTGGGTTGGAGGTAGATGATCTTTAAGGTCACTTCCAACCCAAACCATTCCATATTTCTGTGATTCTATGATTTCGACCTAACTTCATTTTGACTTGCAAAGTAGTTTATTGTCAGTTTTTGAGATTAGAAGACAAATAAGATCCCATTTTATAGTCAGAATTGAAATTTTGTCTTACTACATCATGACACTTTGACTTCAGTCAAAGGTAAACACATTGGCTTTTTAGATCAGTTTAATATTTCCCATGGACAAGTCCCTCTTATTTGTTTTCCCTCGAACACATTAAAGCTTCTTCTAGGGAAAATAAGTATTTTTCTAGCTGATTCTAATGATTGATATTCCAAGAAGCATTATCTGTTACTGAATAGTTCAGCTGTGTTACATAAATTTGTGAATGTTGATCCTGGGCAGTTGCAGCATATTTCCAAATTGGTAATGGAGACACTTAGAAATGTGTTACCCACTTAAATGCAAATGAGGGGTTGAATTTTTCCATCACTGTACCTGGAATTGTTAGGATCTTACTCAGCTCATTATTTCCTGGGAAATGATTGGTCTAAATATTGCATAACATACAAGTAACCCTTAACCGCTGGATGTCATTAATTTATTCAAAATACATTGTTATCCTTCTATATGAAAAAAAGAGAAACTTAACGTTTGTAAAAGGCCCTGAATTTGTGTTATTGGAGGACCATTCTGTTTACTTTGTGTCTAATCATAGGCAGCATCCTTTTGCTGGAGTGTCCCACGTGCTGTGTGCTGGGAACAGATTCTTCCGGGCTGCAGAGGCGATTAGGGCCCTGTGCATAGCTGGTGGAAGTGCATCTGTCACCACGATTTCATGGTGTTTTCTTTTATTAACGTAACAGGAATAAACCTGACAACAGCACTGTGTTTCGCCTGGGTCTCTGTGCAGCACATATTGACTTTCAGTCAGCAGGATCCTCCTCCTCCCAGGAGCGGAGCGCTCCCGTCCCTTCCCAGTGCCCGGAGCGTCTCGCGGGGGCTGTGGGAGCTGTGGGCGGTCCCTGCAGATCACACGGCCTGTTGTGAGACCAACCTGCATAAGCTGGGGGGAAATTGAAGCCACTGACCTCCAGGTGAAAGGCTCTGCATCCTATTAGCCAGCTTAGTATCATACAAAACCCCAAGTAAATAATTCCTGATCAAAAAGCGTGAAAACAGCCCTTCTTAGGAGCAGGTGCAAACTTATTGTGTGGATCAGCGCGCTTAGGAAGGTCGTGCCTGTCTGTCTTGGGTCGTGAGTATGCTGGATATTTCTTCTTCCAGAAGGAAAAAGATGTCTTTTGCAAGGAAGGGTGAGATGTATGTTCCCTGCCTTTTTGGTTTGTCTTCAGATGTTTTATCAGCTTTTGTTTTCATAGGGAAGTTGTATGGCAGATGAGAGAAGTTCCAGTTCACTTTGAATCCACACTGATCCCTGAGCAGTGGGAACTGCAATAGGAAGTAAAAGGCACTGGATTTTGCTTTGTCTCCCAAGAGTTTTCAGTTGGTGTTGTTCTTACCTCTGCTCATAAAATAAATACAACACAAGTTGTGGAGGCTTCACTTTGCTTGATGCAAGTGATCCAAGGAACACAAGGGAAATCAGAGGTGCTCATTTTTATTGTGTTCCCTTTGTGGATGGGTTTTCCACCTTTGTGTTCAGCAGGATCTGTACTGGCATAAACTGGATTAAATTGACCCAGGGCCTGCAATTCAGTGTTCATGTCTTAAGGATGCTCATATTACAGATATTAATATTTTATTTCTAGTACCTAATGGACTCCTAAAGACTTTATGGACATTTTACCCCTTTATGTCACTGGTTTTGCATCATAAGTCACTGGTGATTCATTGAGATCTCAGCACAGGTTCACAAGATTCTTCCACAGGCGTCATTGAACTAAATATTAAATTACCTTTTCTTTGCTCTTTGTAACCTCTGTCTCTAACTCTCATGGCTAAAGGGAAAATGGGAAAGCAGAGCCAGGATGAGTTAAATCTGGATGCTGTCTGTCTCTAAAGCATGATTAAGTAGAGAAAAAAGAAAGCAATCAAACTGGTGTTTTTATGCCAAAAGCAGTGAATAAAGAATGCTGCTGCCTTCTGTCTTAATCCGTAAAAATCCCACAGCCGGAATGCATATGGAGTAATCCTGTAAGAAAGAAACACAGGAAGAGAGAGAAAACACATTGGCTTATAACAATCCTCGGGTGTTAAACTATGCTCATCAGCACAATGAAATAAATGAAACACCACAAAACCAAACAAGCAAAAGCCCAGCTCAAACAGGTTGGCTCGTGGGTTTCTGTTTAGGTGTGCTGCAATTGCAGTGCTGGCTCTTGACTGACATGGCAAGATTTTGATAAATGAAAAGAATTATGAACTTATGTACTTTGTCTCTTCTCATATTCGAGTTACAGATTTTCTCCTGCTTTGAATAATTAATACAAGGCAGTATGAACTGAGTTGTATAGTGATGAAAGAAATAAGAATAATGAGTAACTGTATGTTTTTGTGAAGAGATTCTTAATATCCGTGGAAGTTACATCATTTGGGAATTAAGTGGTTATAGAAATGTAGGGATAAAACAATTTGACCAGTTTTACAATGGTTATTAAAGATAATTCACATCCAATACTGTTTGTATGTCTGTAAAACACAGCAGTGTAATTTATAAGTAATGTCAATATTCTAGGACTTGTATTTATTTCTTCTTAGACTCCTGGTTTTCTGAAGCTGCAGATACCTGATGCAGTATCTATATAAAGACATTTGAGGTAATTAGAAGTCTGCTTGACAAGCGAGTCTGTGTTCAAAGTGTGCACAGCCTGGGTGGCTGAGAAGTGCTGACATGAAGGAAGAAGGGGGAGAGAAGTGGGAGCTGAAACAGGAGAGAATTGAGTGACCTCACTGAGACAGAGAAATAGTGGAACAGGAAAACTGGGAGTTGGGAACAAAGGAAATGGCAATGAGAGCTTTTGGGCAGAGGGTGATGAGATGGAAAACACTCTCAAATTATCTTGAAAGATAAAACTTAAAGACCTCTTGGGGTGGGAGCTGTTTTACTGTATAGTGGCTTTTACTGGATCAGGTAGACCCAGTTAGGTCATGTCCTGCTGCTGCTCCCATGGTGACTCCTGCCTGCAGTGTGGGTTCTGTTGGAGAGGTGCTGGGTGCATTTACAGCTGATGTTCCTCTGCATTTTGGAGCTGAAGGAGTGACCCAGAGTGATGGCAGTGTTCACGTGGGGTATAAAACAAATGGTCTTAAATGCCAGTGCCTTGCATCCAGGTCAGCGGGGCCTCAGTTCCCATCCTGATCTCCATCCTGAGCCTGACTCCAGCAAGTATTCTAGTGCTACATTTCTGAAAAGAGATGGTAACATCTATTTTATTTTTACATACTGCAACATTTTCCTAAAAATAATTATGTGAGATTATTGAGGCAGAATGTGAGCAGTCAATTAGAGTGGAATGTAGCACACAGTGATATCTCCCTGTTGTCTCTGAACAGAAAACAGGAAAACAAATCACCAAGTAACTTTTATATCAAATGATGCAGCTCATCAACAATAACAGCCATCCCATAAAGTGTTCACCCAAAGTCTATATTTTGCTGGCCACCATTTTAGGAGATGTTCAAGAAAGAACACTGAGTATCTTTTGTATGGCACCTCCAATACTGAATAATTAGAATAGAAAGACTTTCAAGTTGGCTTCAAGTTTTAGGTTGTTATATAAATAAGTTCACAGGAATCTCAAATGCTTTACATAAATCTGACAGCAACTATAAAAGGCTTTTGAACATTTTTGTTGCCAAAGTCCCAGGGATTGCTGGAATCTTAAATAGCCTGTTTTAAGCTTCAATTCCGAAGCTTTTTGTCATGTTTAATAATGTGGTGAATAATTCCTTTTCTGTTCTCAGTTTCCACATTTATAATCCACAAGGATCTTTGAGGCATGGAATAGATGCTTTCTAGAGCCATAAGTGTGAGGGGTCTTTCCTACCCCAAACTTAAAAAGTTGCTTTTCAAGTTCTCTTTGTACTAGTCTTTGTCTATGTCTAGCTTCTTCTAAAGGGCTGTCATTAGAAGATGGTAAAATGAAAAGGTTGTTAGTTTTCTGAGGAAATATCAAAGTGTGACAGTAATGGTGATGATAAATACATTGTAAAAGCAGATGTGCAACACGTGGCCTTATTAGGGAGAGGAATGAACACGGAAGTGCTGGGATCCGTGGCTCAGGCTCAGTCCTGGGATCCAGCTCCACTGAGGTGCACCAATGCATTTTTAGAGTGAATTGTATTGCAGTGCAACACGATAATTAAAAGCAAAGTACGTCCTGGAAACATGAAGCACAGCCAGTGACAGAGACTCAGAAATGCCAGTGCCTGTCAGGCGGGGATGACACGACGTGTTGTTCCTGCTGTCACTGCCAGGCTGGGCCTTCGTAGAGCTGCAGGCTCAGAATTTTATTGCTGTTCAGTAGAAAGGAGTGGAGCTTTGCCTGGTTTAGGTGTATTTTATGATGACATTGGTAATGTGAGTTACACTGTTCCTGTGCCCCAGCCAGGGCAAGTTTTAAAACTGGCCTCACGCTAACAATTGTAGTTCCTTCTGGTTTTGTGCACGCTCCTAAATTGCACCAGTGGGTATTTATTGCATTCCCAAACCAGGCTGTTGTTAGCTTCATAGATAAGCAGGTAGGTTCTCTATGTAATTTTCCTTTGAAATCTGATTTGAAAAGATAGAAGGGTTTGAATATACCTAATTTTGTGCCTTGTGAATAAGTCTCGGGAATATTATGATTTAAGAGAACGTTTCTGAAAATACATCTGTGTTTGAGCTAAACAGTTTTCTTTGAAGTTCCATTTCTTTGTCGGCACCATGAAGAAACACTATTTCTCAAAACACTGTGAAGGAATCATTTTTTAGCAAAATAATTTCGGAAAATATCTTGCTATATAAACATGTGGAATGGTAAATGTTCTTAAAGGCATATCTTTTTAGGGCTGAACATATCAAGTGGTGGTGTATTCGAGTTTATTTGTGATAGTTGAAGTCCACACTAAAGCTGTCTACAAACTTTAGAAATGCCATTCTAGCATATATGACTATTCTGAATAGTGCTTTTAGTCCAAAATCACAGAATTTGTCACAGGCGTTCATTTTTTAATCAAAAACTTCAATAAATCTTAGAAAAATGAAACTGAGATTTTTAAATTGCTCTAAAATGAAACTTATTTAGTTAGAGAATATGCTATAAATGAGATTTTCATTTTGTGATTGAATGAAAAGGGTTTATCTGCCTGTTTTGATACCTGTTACTGATTCTGCCTCGGTGATATTAATGCCCCATATTGTTGAGCTTTGATCAGAAGACACAATAAAATGGTTTTCTTTTCATGAATAGCTTTGCTGTTTTGCAATCAAACATCTTTCTGCCATTTGTTATTGTATTCACCACCCTCCAGTGTTGCTCTTTAATAAGGTTCTTTTATTTGCTGTTGTATGCTTTCTGGGAATAATTTTCCCATTTCAGGAAAAAGTTTTGGTTTACTGTAGTTTTTCTAATCTCATTTGATTTTACAGACTCATACAATGAGATTGTCTTTCTTTTCTCCTCATTTTATTGCATGGCCTTCTTATTACATGGTTCCTACTATTTTATTACACACTCTCCTACTTCACTTTGCAGTTATTTCCAACAGATTTAGCATTTAGCTGTCCACATCCACTTTATGGCTATGTATAATGTATGGATGGCAGTACAGTGCCATTAATTTTTAATGAATTGGCTCTTTATCCAGTGCTATCTAATAAAGATGATCATCAGAGTGCATTGTCATACTGCAGGGCCCAAGAAACTTTTTAATATTCCTTAGTGCATATGCATATTCCCAGATTCTCTCTTACTCTCATTTGGTTTACCATGGCTCAATCACATTTCCATTATTTAGCTGAAAATCTGCACGTTTCACTCCTAATACCTTGCAGCTCATGTTGAGCAGTAAATTGGCAGAGTGATGGGAAGAAATATTAAAAGTTCCAGCGAGCACTGAATTCTCACTATAGTTTTATTCTCTGCTTGTTCTGGAACTGACAATTACTAACTTACACTGATTTGGTTTAATTTTCGGTTTATCTTTGCCGATTCATTAAAGTCTTGGTGTTGTCAATTGCTTGGCTTTCTTACTGAAATTCTTCTGATGTCCCCCAGGCAACTGTAAAATCAGACACCGCGCTCAGTCTGGGCAGTGGAGGAGGCAAACTTACATTTTGCTGCGTTAATCGGAGTTCTGCAGATGAAACCCAGAGTTCAGAGTAAATAAGTATTTGTTCACAAAGTTATTTTATTCTGTCTGGAAGCTCAATGCATCTGCCAGCAGCGAATGAGCTTTTTTTTTTTTGTCTTAGGAAAGGGATGTTTCGAGTTCTCAAAGAACAAGACCTCTGTGCTATCCAGAATGCTGTTTCCCACTCACTCTGTACCTGTCTGTGCTGTGCCTTTGCAGGTGTAGATTTAGCACTTTTAAAGGTGTGAATGAGCAGTTCCAGAGGAGGAGCTCCCAGTGCAGCCTCACCACCAGCCTGCACAACTGACAACTCATTACAAGCCCACTTTCCAGAGCCATTTTCCATGAATCTTGCCAGAATGGCAAGTGATTGCAACTGTTCTGTGACAGCTGTCTGTGAAAACATGGCTTGAAACAGGGAGTTAATTTAACAGGGATCATGCATATGCCCCCAGATGGTCACAACCTTCAGTGATTCCTGGATTTGAACCAAAGATGGAAGTGGAAGCATTTATATTACAAATGTTTGATTTCTGCCAATGCACAGGTGCATACAGTAAATGTAAATACTCCATTCAGGTTTCATGTTGAGAATAGGTTGCCTTTTATAAATGAAAATGAACACTTAGTATTAAAATGTAAAGAGCAGCTGTTAAAGTCTCTGAAGTCAATCTTACATCATCTCTCTCCACTCTGATTTTGGTGAGGGTAGTAAATGACTTCAAATCTAAGCCTTTGATGTATATAATTAAATGAGAAGCAGCCTGCTGCATCAGTTCTTAGACTGTTCTGCTGATAAGTCTCACAAATTCCATCATTTCTCCATCCTTCTTCCCTGTCTGATCCTGAGGCAATCTCCCCTTGCCCTCTGATGCTGCTTTGGCCTGTGGAGCTGTGTCTCACATCCTCTTTGCATCTTGCTGAGGCACCCTGCACTTCTGACTAGCAAAAGTAAGACTGGACTTGAGGCAAAGAGGTCATCACCCCCCTCTTTGTGCTGGTGGCAGCACCTCAGCATGTCCCAGGGGAGGTGCAGGGCCAGAGGACACAGTGCTGTGACTTGAAACCCTCCTTCGGCCTGTAGTGAGCTTGTTAAAGCACTAGTTGGATTTTATTACTGTAAATTCTAGATGTTATCATGTTCTGATAGTCATGTGATTTAATAATTGATCTTCAGATACAGCCAATTCTCTTGGGAATAGAGACACTAAAATTACTAGTTGGGTTCTGAATGTTTCTGTAAAGTATTTGAGTAAAGTATTATTTCTTTCCCAAGAGCTAAAGTGCCATCTGTGTGTCAGTGTATATATAAAGTCCCTTTCTCTTAAGTAAGTAGCTCTTAAAACCCAGGAGACAATATTATTTTAATTGCTGCCTTGACTGGATGCTGACTGTCATTATTATTGATGTTGACTGGATCTGTAGTTCTGTTTGGAATATCAGAGAACAGGTTTTGCTGCTTAAACAAAGGCATTTCAGTTCTAATTTGCTAAAATGCTTTTTAATGTTAAGCTTTCTTTATGCAGAAAGAAAATAATAATAAGACAATTACCGGTTTATTTTCTATTATAAGAATATCCATACCAGAACCATCTACAGTTGGAAGCAAAGATAACTGTGTTCTACAGACATGGTATGTGGGGAAGCCCTCTTGGTAGTTGCTCAGGCTGTAAGAATTTGAATTGCTTTTGGTTTGCCCTTGTGTTCAGAAGGTTTTGTGCTTTTCCAAGACACTGTAAGATGATATGAAATGTTGCCGACTCTTTTTGGTATCTGCTTTTAAAACACATATTGTGGAATAACATTTGGGTTCAAAGAAGTGCTTTGTAACTGAATCTTTACTGCAGGAATGAGACAGTGGCAGCTGAAATAGGAAAAACACAGAAGTAGTTCATGGATTTCTGGCCTCAGAGAAACATGGTCTCTCTGGGTACATCTATATTGTAGTCAATTCTGCAGCTTATCAGCTTTAGACTAGTTAAAGAGACCTGCCATTGGCATGGCTCAAAAGGGAGTGTCATAAATCCCAGGAGCAGAGGTGAGCAGCCCACACTGGGCATCAGGGCACTGCAGCTGCCCCACGACAGTGCTCAGCCCAGGCAGGGCTGAACAAGCTGCAACTCCTGCTGGTAATTCACAGCATCTCCCTTTACATTTGTACTTTCACAGCTCCTGAGCACGTGGCTTGTGTGGATTTATCTGGCATCTGCTGTTTCTCATCCCAGTTTCTGTTCCTGCATATAAATCATTTAGGGGGCAGGCAGAGGGAGTGGGAACTCCTGCAGTGGTGTTGAATTACAGCTGCTTCTAAATTCAGAGCCAGTCCAACAGCTGGAATTTAAAAGCAAATCTAAAATCTTCATTTTTATCTATAGTTTGTCTTAGTTATTTGAAAATGAAAAAGAACAACCACAGCTATTGAATATTGGCTGTTTCACAAAGATACAGTTCTTTCCAGCAAAGCAGATAAAAGAAAACTCCCCAAACCCACTGGAATACATTTTCCCCTCCTAAGCAGCATTGTTATGCTATCATTATCCTCCCTGTCTTTGCCATTTTGCCTAGTAAGGCATCTGCTGTTTCTATATGAGCAAAAAATGAACGTCAGGTCTGTCATAATAGTAAAAACCTTACTTGGTACGTGCCTGTGTATTAGAGGAAATAAAGATCCTTTGAAATAGCATTCTTTCTTTGAATTTTGTTTCATTGGCCAAGGAGCTGGCAGTCATAAAGACTGAGGTGATAGTGAAGATCTGCTAATACAGCTATTGATTTCAATGGGGCTGGGATTTCACTCCAAGAAAGAATTATTTGGCTATCTTTCTCCAAGTGGGATGTGCATGTGCTATTCTCCTGCTGCTAAGTGTGAAATATGTTCATTTTCAAGAAATATAACTTTGACTTGAGGTTTATATTGCTCTATGTTATATTAACTATCTGAACGTTTTCCATAGAAAATCCAAAGCAGCATGTTCTTTTGATTTCATGACTCTCTGCAATCTGTTTTCAAGCTAAAACTGTTTTAGGGACTAGGGACTTGGTTAGTTTTTTTCCTTTTGGTACTTTGGATGTAGCCTTCTAGTGTTCTGGGAAATACATGGCATTATTTCTGTTTCAGAGCAATCTGCTTGAAAAGTACGTGCTGTCTGGTTTGTGTCGAATTTCTGCTTCCTAAGGTTATCCCATTAGCTTAACTGTTATCCCATCAGAAGGAAAAGGACAGTTATTGTAAGAAGCTACGTGGATGTTTTATCTCTCTTTAGCAAAGAAAAAGTATTGAGTGAGAAAAGGGGGAGGGAAATCCCTGAGAATACATAGCAGCCATTTCTGTGCTGTCCCCATGGGCAGAAGCCTTGATCCAATTCCAGTCCTTTTTAACTCTCTCCTGGAGGCCGCATTTACTGTCCTAGAAAAATAAAATTAAAAATGATAATTGTGTCACCAGCTGGACAATCTTCAAAGTGAAGATAGATGATTTCACAAGAGATGTAAAAATCCCAGTTGAATGTGTTTATTTTTGTACCTGATGCCTTCTGTCTTGTCCTCCCCATTCCCTGATCTCCAACCCCAGTGACGTTATCCCAGCCAGAACTAGTTTGACATTTACAAATTACTGTAAGGAACAGCCTACCTGTTGTTTTCTTAAACTTTCTTTTTAATAAGCCCCATCATCTTAAAAACAATGGCAGGTTATAAAAATGCCTTTTAAAAAGAAGAAATAAAATAAGTTCCTTTTCTATGGATTCAAGTTCCCCAAACCTGGTTACTGAGGGGTTTGTGTAATTTGCACTCACAGAGGCTGTTTGTATGTGAAAATCTATCATTTCCCCTCTTAGCCATGCACTCAGTGGTGGCCAGCCAAGTTTTAACTCAAATAAGTTCTTTTTGAAAAGAATGGCAAATCTCCCACTCGCTCTCCCCGGGGCGTGAGCTGGGCTTTGGTCAGGCTGAACCAAGTTTTGTCCCTGGCTCTGAAGAACCTGGCTGCCAGCAGGTCCTTGGGGTGGAAGCTTTGTTCTGGGCTCCTGGGTGGCTGTAAATGTTTGCCTGCACACATCAGCTTATGCTGGTTCAATCTAAATTAGTACAGTTTTCAAATGAGCTGGCAGAGTATTCGATCAGAACAGCTGTGATTTTTCTTTTTTTTCCTATTTTTTCCTATGCTCTAAGCTTGGAAAAACACCATCAGCCTGCAGGAAAGGCCACCAAGGGGGGACGGGCAGCAGAGACATTTATCTTTACTCCGGACCTTTGTCTTGGTTTATAAATTCTCAAGAGGCAAGCAAACCCAGAAACTTCTAGAGCAAGGATGTGTTGAACCAGAAAAAAACAGGACCTGCAGCTTTGAGAAACTGAATCTCTCTCTTGATAGAAGCTGAAGCCCTGGGGCATACATATATATAGCCAAACCCACAATAAATATCAATGCACAAAATGTGTCACCAGAAAAGGAACTGAAAATTCATTCTCAGAACAAAGATCTGCAAATCAAGAAAAAGGGGGAAAAGAGAGATTTACTAAGAAAAAATTGTGTTTCAACAGTACCACCACCCACCCCACTCCGATGACCAAGAACAGGGATGCACATTAAAAGCACCACAGAGATAAGTTGAACTATAAGTTGCTCACACTACTGGTATTTTTCAAGCTGTTTAAATACTGTGAATATGAAATTACCCTAATTAAAGAAAATTTTATTTGAGCCTGGATATCCTGCAAGGCAGTAGCTAGCACAGAGGCAGAAATAACGTTCTGTTTCTCTTACAGATAGGTTCCTTTAGTTTTCATTCAATGGGAATATCACGGCACATCTGCTGTCGTGATCTCCAGTGGGATTATTTATAATTGTCATGCAGTTGAAGATTTGACAGGTGCTTTACAAATGAGCATGTTGAGATGGTTGTGTAGCTTATCACACAGAAAGCAAAGGGAGGTGGCGAATCCAGAGCAAGCAGACCCAGGGATGGTTTTTGCCTGCTGGTCTTAGTGCCAATTGTTGGGTTTATAAGTTGAAGCAGGAAAGGGGTCTAACTAGAGGCCTTTAAGTAGAAGAACTTTGTTCAGGAAGAGGGGAAAAGCATAGGGAAAAAAGGGGAGTACATGAATATATTTCCAAAAAAAATGTTAAGCCTGAGTGGGAGAAAGCAGAGACCTTCATGAGCATGGAGCTGAATTGTGTGGGCTCAGGAGGACGGGGGTGTGAGAGGAAACGTGTGAAGGGAGGGAGGTGATATTTGAGGAAGCCAAGTGACCCATCACACTGAGCAAATGCAGTGGAGGGGAGGCAAGTATGTGTGTGGAAATCAACTGGTGTGTTGGGGAGCTCAGAGATCAACACATGCAGTGTTTCCTACAGACTGTCTGAAATCAGGCACATACGTGAAGTGGAGATAAGAACTGGGGCCAATAAAGGCAAACCCAAGACATCTTGCTGTTAGTTGTCCTAAGAGAGGTATTGCAAGAGTCTGTAACCTGGTCTTCTGCCCCTGCAGAATTTCCTTTCAGGTAGCAAAGCGTCAGCCTGGGACTTGGGATGAGGAATGCACTGGAGGAGCTCACTTTTAGGGACAGGTTCCTGAACCGAGTCAGTCTGGTTTTCTAATGGGTGATGAGCTTGCAAATTGTAAATGCACTTGTAAGTGTCCTGGCTTTGTCAGGGGGAGAAGTGACCCCAGTGGAGAAGTGAGCTTGGCATCTTGCCCCTTTCCATCCCCTGTGGCTGTCTTTTTGAATCTTTAACAACAAAAAAAATCGGAATTTGCATACTATTTTACACATACATTTTTTAAAATGAGATATGCCAAAATATTAAACCAATTATGAAGAACTTCTGGGCTGGGATCTCTTATCAGGTTTTACTGACTGCTGCCTACGTGACCTGAATTTGTGTGCAGCCTGGGCACCTCCTGGGTGTGCCAAGTTCTGCACAGCCTATTTGTGTAACACTTGACTTTACAAAGGAAACAAGGGTTCTGCCTTATTTAAGCACTTTCCTATATCAGTAAAGTACTATCAAAGATCTAATATAACCTGATTCAGGATTTCTTCTGGTCATTGTAACCCAAGATTAAAGCTAATTACTTGATAGTATCAGTCAGTCAATCAAACAAGCCCTGTAAAAATCAATATAGCTCGTAACATAATAATATCCTTTGTTCAGGCTCTTTATACATCATCTGCCACCTTAATTGGTACTGATGTCGAGCCACACAATGGTTCAAATCTGGGCTGATTTGTTTTAGCAGTGACACTTTACCCAGCTAATGCAGGATCATTAACATCATTTTTCCAGTTACTGACCTTGGAACAGCTGTTCCTAGTTTGCTTATGAAAATTGTCATTGCCCTTTACTTGTTTTTATTCTTCTGCTTCTTTCTGGATTACCCTTGACAAGAAGAGCTAAGTCTTAACCGATTGGTGAGCTTATTTTTCTAGCTGATCAGAATTATTGTGCAGCAATGAAGTTCTTATGATAACTAAGCAAAATTAAATCTCCTGAGTATATGACCTTTAAATTGATGATACTACACATCATAAGGCTCACGGATCAGCAGCAAGTGCCTGGAAGGAGACTACTGCTTAACTTATTCGCATCTTGGTCCCTATAATGCATATTAATACAGAATCTGACAGTGGTTGTATGGCCATTTAAAAGGGTGGAGGAGGAATTGTATGAAAATATTCTCACAAAGCCCTCTGGATTAACCAGTTTCCTGTCAGCCAGTGTACCAGGTGACTGCTCAGACTACAGCAACAGCATCCTCCAAACTTTTCTGTGCCTGAGAAATTTATCAACTCTGTCACATTTAAGAAATTTCTCTTCCTGCGATATGAACATTACTCTAGGGATTTACAAACTTAGCAAAAGCTTTGCAAATAAATGGGATAAATTCCCTAGGCCAAATCCAAGTCTTGCTGAAGTCAAAGGAAATTGTGACAATGATTTTTAGAGACCAAAACGGGGTTTAGCATATAGCTGTACATACACTGGAAGCTGTTTGCTGCTGGAAGAGGGTAAATGAGATTACTAAGAAAACTGAACATAGATGTAATTTCTGTTCCTGCATGAAGATTCCATGATATCTGCCATATAGTGATAAGGGTGAGCAGCAATCAAAATAGGTGCTGTAGGATGTGACCTGAAATAAGATATTTCATGCTCAGTGAAAACCCTCTTCTAGTTGACACTTTATACAAGATGGACAAAAAGTTGTTAATTAAATATATTAATATTAAATATTTTATCTGGACATATCTGGTTCAGTTCTGCTAAATGATCCTCCAGACAGAGCCACTCATTATCACTGATACCTTTTGGGATTCTTTTAGTAGTGTTTTAGGTTTTGATGGCTTCATTTGCTAAATAAATAAGTGTATGTCATATTAAAATGATACACAATGTCTTACAGAATCTTCTGGGTGTTGAAGTACTCTGGTCTTTGCTAGTAGGGATGGGATTTGTACCAGCCTGCCAGATCAACAGTAATAATGCCCGTACTGGAATAATGACCATACTGGAAACATGACCCTCAGATCAGGTCAGGTCAGAGGTGAATGCAGCAAGCAAGGACAGCATTGTCAGCACCTTGTTCTGTGCCCTCAAGCAGAAGAGCTCCCAACATATTCCCTTAAAATGATGTTGATTCTTCTTCAAAATTCTCCTTAAATATCTCATTTTCTGTGGTATATACACCAGAAATGTACTATTTTAAGGTTATTGACAGAGGTTGTTAAGAACTAGAGCCTGTGTAGAGATGCTGGAGGGTTTTATTCTGTGTTTCTATTAGGGTTCCTTGTCTTCTGCTGAATGATAAGGTTTTCAAGCAAGATGGTTTTGTATTCTGTTTGAAGTGCTCTTATTCTGGGGGTTGTGGTCCATGACTGGGTTTCCAGGCTCTATGTTAATATAAATGATGACAGTGATGATAATTTTGGGTCCGTCCCTTGAGTGCCTCACCTACCTCAGGCATGGCACAGGATGGGGAAGGAAACCTGCTGACCTCCTGTGAGGGTTATTGGCTGTGAATCCTGCAGGAATGTGCTGAGCTCTTCAGTGCTGCTCCCTGCACTGGACCTCCCCTTCCCTCCTCAGCCTCGGAGAGTCACAGTGAGGGGGTTTTGATGCTTGTAATTAAAGGATTAAAATTACTGTAGTGGCAGGATGGTCATCCTTGGTCCTTTGCACTTACTTGGTGGAAGAAAGCAAGGGAATTTGTTTAGATATGCCCAACGCAGTCCCAAGACTTAATCATGACACATAATGGAAGAATTCTGTTAGATCCATATCTGAGGGAATATAGGTATCTTATTTCATCAGAGTTTATTAATTAGGTGCAATTTGCAGGCTTTAACAGAAAAGTAAATATAGCTGATATTAGTGCAGCATTTAACTGTCTTAAGTAAAGAAAAACAACCTCAAAATAACCTTCCTTTAAGTCTCCCCAGGCTTGTCTACCACATTTCATTCTCATATTTACACAGGATGAAAAAAAAAAATAAAAGAAGCCTGAAACAGAATATTGCAGTGACTCAAAACGCTTTCATCTGAGCGTCTCTCAGCATGTTATTCACCATATCACAACAGAAATGATCACACCCCTCAGATTTAATTGGCAAATCCCATTGTTATGAGGCCTCAACATATACTAAAGTGTCTCTATTTTGCAGTGAGCATGCAATGAATATTTATATTCTTCGACTCTTCTCTGGGAGATTCAGAATTGTTTTGTGGTAGCTGCATCCTTCAGGACTCTTTAATTTTGCTTCCTATTTCAAGCCTTAATATTTTCAGTGACTGTGAAAGTGTGTCTCACCAGGTCCTTCTGTCACTGTCAGGTCTTGGTTCCTAGATGGATGCTTATGGTATCTTTCTAGAAAAAAAACACTTTTTCTTTGATATTGTTGTTTAGCATAATGAGAAACTGGAAGATGAGTGGTGACAACAATAAAAGGCATCTTAAAAAAAGTTTTGTTCTGTGCAAAGGATATTGCCTCCTCCTCCCTCTGGTCCTGTTTTGATTTTCACAGCTGCTCCCTGTCATTAGGATAATTTAGAATCTTGCTGTCAGTGTGCCATTTGTGAAGCCACTTCAGTAGAGTAGGTGCAAAGAGAAGATACATGTTTTACCTTAAACTAATCACAAAACCTTTTAACTTTCCTTTGATAATGGAAAAAAAAAAGTACCATGGACATGATGACATGCAGAAAATATTTACAATCATCAATTACAGCTTTAAAGACCCTCTATATTGTGATTGGGAATATATGATTAAGAATATCTCAGAAGTCATGTTAAATACTGTACAAGTGCTAGAAAAATCCCAAAGCTACCTGCTACAGACAATTCCAATTTTATTTAAATTCCTAGTTTCACATAGATATCATTGTCCTTTCCGAGGGATACAAGGTTTTACTATTGATTTTACGGGTGGGGTTGTCAAGAGTATCTGTAAAGCTTGAATTGATTTAATGTCAAAGTCCAAATACCACATTACCTCTCTGGAAATCTAATTAATTGTAATATATGCCATTTTAACATATTTGTAGTGAATGATTTTCACCAACACCTGTAACCATAGTTTAGCTGCATTGCCCAGGTAACAGAAATGAGGTTCTCTTGATAAAGAATACTTTCTTATTTGCCTCAGGATTTGGAGTGAATAGGAGTTTTATCCTGTGACTACCTATGGACGGAACTACATTGGGATACTGCATATTGACAGTGTCTCTCTTCACAGGAATGGCCCAGCAGATCTTGCTCGGCTGTTTACAATATATTATCTCTATGTACTAAACCTGCTCTCCAAATAACTAGAATGAAAGCAGGAAGATAATTTGTGAATGTGTTTGATAAAGTCAATTCTACAGGAAAACTGTCAAAACTGAAGAAAAACGAAAATAAAGAAAGTTGGCAAATGTCAGTGTCTCCTCACTGCTGTTGCAGAATCTTATGGTACAGGGACTGGAACCTTGTTTGACTGCATGTCAAACTTGACACTATATGTTATTGCATAAATTTAATATAGACCATTGTTTTTTGAAACTTGCTAGAGAAAAAAAATGGATTAGGTTTTTAGTTCTGTCGGAATCCTTGTTTCATAGTGAAACCCTGAAATTAGTGCCTCAGTAGAAATTTTTGGCTCAATAATTTTTGTGATGACAGTTTTCTGTGGACATTTGATGTGTAATAATAACATGGTTGGAAATTGAAATGGAAATTTTTGAATTCTCCGTTCCTGGAACTCTTTTGCATTGTAGACTATGTGTCACTGTACTTTCTGAAGTATCAAAGTTGATCTTTGAGATTATCTATTTTTAGTCTTTAAGATTTCTTTTCTGTCACAAAGTTAATTGTGAGTAGATTTTTAATTACACTGAAAAACAGATTTGAAATACTCTGAGGCAGAAAGTACCATGCTTAAAAAATAATAAAACATTTAGAAGATTTAGACATGTTTTTTTCAAGCAGTTCCATCTAAATGGCAATTATTGGTATTGTCTGTCTACTTCTCATGGGACGCTTTGAAAATGTACACCTGTGGCATAATGATGGAGAGATACAATAGCATGCTGTCATCATCAATAATATTTATTTTTCCTTCAGAGTTGATCATACATACTGACAATTTAATGATTTCTCTTGGAGACTCCAGACTGGTGGAAACTATATATGTATTGTTTGGTTACCTCATTTAGAAGGTGGCTGCAAACATCAGTATTCATTACCCTGAGTGCAGCAGACGCCCAACATTAGCTTTGGTTGGAAAAAGTAGTTTCCTTCTTTTGACCAACATAAATTACAGTGGTTGGAGGGGGTGGCCAGGAGAGAAAACTACTTCATTACAATATGGTTATTTTGAGGTGTGCTCAGATGTGGCAAGACTGAAAAGTGTTGCTCTGTTTCCACAGCTCTCACTGGGAACTGGTGCTGATGGCCAAAGTGTGCTGGTGACAGTGGAACTATACTGGTGACAGAGGGGCTATACTGGTGAGAGTGGACCTGTACTGGTGACAGTGGGGCTATACTGGTGACAGTGGAGCTGTGCTGGTGACAGTGGGGCTATACTGGTGACAGTGGAGCTGTGCTGGTGAC